>NC_069499.1:453367754-453667754 GCF_027579735.1 Bombina bombina
TATGCAGCTCTGCTGGGTGAATCCTCTTGCATTTCCTGTTGGGGAGGAGTTATATCCCAGAAGTAATGATGACCCGTGGACTGATCACACATAACAGAAGAAAAAGGAGGCGTTGATAAATACAAACTATCACCAGAAAAAAATAATAGGATGGGGTCTCGTGGATTTACCACAATGAAATAAATTATTTATCACGTAATCAAATTATATTTTCTTTCACATAGGTGGTGAGAATCCACAATTTAATATTGCTGGGAAACTAATGCCCAAGCAGTGAAGTCCATGAGGGCGGGACCAGCATCATATCATCTATTATTTTTTAACCATTTTTTTCCCACAATATTAAAAAGAGCTTAATATATTATAGTTTTCTTTTTTTTTTTAAATCATGCAAACAACAATGGAAAAAAGTCCCACATCAAAAAGTATCAGCCTGAAGGACTTTCCTACAAAAGGCAGATTCAGAAGAAAGAAAAAACATTAAAATGGTAGAATTTAGTGAAAGTATGGAAAGAAGACTAAGTGGTTGCCTTGCAAATCTGATCTACAGAGGAATCATTTTTAAAGGCCCAGCAAGTGGCAACTGACCTAGAAGAATAGGAGGAGGCTGACCCACCTTCACATAAGCCTTCTGAATCAAAAGCTCAAGCCAAGAAAACAGCAGTAGCTTTCTTACCCTTCCTAGAACCAGAAAAATTAACAAACCAACTAGAAGTTTGCCTGAAATCCTAAGTTGCTTACAAATAGTACTTCAAAGCCTTGACAAAATAGAAATTATGGAGTAGCCTCTTAGGATAAGGACAAAAAAGAAGGAACAACAATTTCCCTATTGTCCAAGGACACCACCTTGGGCAAAAAGTCAAACTTGGTTCTCAAAACTGCCTTATCCTGATGAAAAATAAGATAAGAATAATTACAAGAAAGAGCAGATAGCTCTGAAAGTCTTCTGGTAAAAGAAAAAGCCAAAAGAAACAAAACATTAAAAGAAAATCTTGATATCCACCTTATGCATGGGCTCAAAAGGTGAAGCCTGAAAAATTACAAGGGTGAGAGCTTGGTTTTATGACAGGTTTAATTCTGTACAAAACAGTGAATATTAGGAAGATTATCAATCTTCTTATGAAACAAAACTGAAAAGGCAGAAATCTGACCCCTGCAAGAACTGGAGGGAAAACCTTTATCCAAAACATGCTGCAAAATCTTTGGAATTTGTAAGGAATGCCAGGAAAAAAAACAATATTCAAACACCATGAAATATAAGCCTTCCAAAACTATAGATCTTCCTAGTCACAGGTTTATGGGCCTGAATCAAAGGCTCAACAATAGACTATGAAAAACCCCTCTGCCTAAGAACTAAGCGTTCAATTTCCATGCCATTAAGCTTGGAGATTTGAGATCCTGAAGATAAAATGGACCTTGAGACAGAAGATCCTATCAAAGAGGAAGAGGCCATTGAGGACAACTGGATTTCTGAACCAGATCCGTAAACTAAGTACGGCAAGGACAAGCTGTAGAAATAAATATTACAGATGCTCCCTCCTGTCTGATTCTGGCAAATACCCTTGGCAGGAGAACCAGGGGAGGAAAAAAACATAATTTATGCTTACCTGATAAATTTATTTCTCTTGTAGTGTATTCAGTCCACGGGTCATCCATTACTTATGGGATTATATCTCCTTCCCAACAGGAAGTTGCAAGAGGATCACCCAAGCAGAGCTGCTATATAGCTCCTCCCCTCACACGTCATATCCAGTCATTCGACCGAAACAAGACAAGAAAGGAGAAACCATAGGGTGCAGTGGTGACTGTAGTTTGAATTAAAATTTAGATCTGCCTTAAAAGACAGGGCGGGCCGTGGACTGAATACACTACAAGAGAAATAAATTTATCAGGTAAGCATAAATTATGTTTTCTCTTGTTAAGTGTATTCAGTCCACGGGTCATCCATTACTTATGGGATACCAATACCAAAGCTAAAGTACACGGATGATGGGAGGGACAAGGCAGGAACTTTAAACGGAAGGAACCACTGCCTGTAGAACCTTTCTCCCAAAACAGCCTCCGAAGAAGCAAAAGTGTCAAATGTGAAACATTTTGAAAAAGTGTGAAGTGAAGACCAAGTTGCAGCCTTGCAAATCTGTTCAACAGAGGCCTCATTCTTAAAGGCCCAGGTGGAAGCCACAGCTCTAGTGGAATGAGCTGTAATTTTTTCAGGAGGCTGCTGTCCAGCAGTCTCATAGGCTAAGCGTATTATGCTACGAAGCCAAAAGAAGAGAGAGGTAGCCAAAGCTTTTTGACCTCTCCTCTGTCCAGAGTAAACGACAAACAGGGAAGGGATTTTGACGAAAATCTTTAGTTGCCTGCAAATAGAACTTCAGGGCACGGACTACGTCCAGATTATGCAAGAGTCGTTCCTTCTTTGAAGAAGGGTTAGGACACAGTGATGGAACAACAATCTCTTGATTGATATTCCTGTTAGAAACTACCTTAGGTAAGAACCCAGGTTTAGTACGCAGAACTACCTTGTCTGAATGGAAAATCAGATAAGGAGAATCACAATGTAAGGCAGATAACTCAGAGACTCTTCGAGCCGAGGAAATAGCCATCAAAAACAGAACTTTCCAAGATAACAGCTTAATATCAATGGAATGAAGGGGTTCAAATGGAACACCTTGAAGAACTTTAAGAACTAAGTTTAAACTCCACAGCGGAGCAACAGTCTTAAACACAGGCTTAATCCTAGCCAAAGCCTGACAAAAAGCCTGAACGTCTGGAACTTCTGCCAGACGTTTGTGTAGAAGAATAGACAGAGCAGAAATCTGTCCCTTTAACGAACTAGCAGATAAGCCCTTTTCTAAACCTTCTTGTAGAAAAGACAATATCCTAGGAATCCTAACCTTACTCCATGAGTAACTCTTGGATTCGGACCAGTATAAATATTTACGCCATATCTTATGGTAAATTTTTCTGGTAACCGGTTTCCGAGCCTGTATTAAGGTATCAATAACCGACTCCGAGAAGCCACGCTTTGATAGAATCAAGCGTTCAATCTCCATGCAGTCAGCCTCAGAGAAATTAGATTTGGATGATTGAAAGGACCCTGAATTAGAAGGTCCTGCCTCAGAGGCAGAGACCATGGTGGACAGGACGACATGTCCACTAGGTCTGAATACCAGGTCCTGCGTGGCCACGCAGGCGCTATCAGAATCACCGATGCTCTCTCCTGTTTGATCTTGGCAATCAGTCGAGGAAGCATCGGAAATGGTGGAAACACATAAGCCATGTTGAAGACCCAAGGGGCTGTCAGAGCATCTATCAGCACCGCTCCCGGGTCCCTGGACCTGGATCCGTAACAAGGAAGCTTGGCGTTCTGGCGAGACGCCATGAGATCCAGATCTGGTTTGCCCCAACGATGAATCAGTTGAGTGAAGACCTCCGGATGAAGTTCCCACTCCCCCGGATGAAAAGTCTGGCGACTTAGAAAATCCGCCTCCCAGTTCTCCACGCCTGGGATGTAGATCGCTGACAGATGGCAAGAGTGAGACTCTGCCCAGCGAATTATCTTTGAGACTTCCAACATTGCTAGGGAACTCCTGGTTCCCCCTTGATGGTTGATGTAAGCCAC
This sequence comes from Bombina bombina, assembly GCF_027579735.1. Taxonomy (NCBI): domain Eukaryota; kingdom Metazoa; phylum Chordata; class Amphibia; order Anura; family Bombinatoridae; genus Bombina; species Bombina bombina. The sequence goes on from NC_069499.1 coordinate 453,371,380, forward strand.
AGTCGTGATGTTGTGCGACTGAAATCTGATGAACCTCAGAGTTGCTAACTGAGGCCAAGCTAGAAGAGCATTGAGTATTGCTCTCAACTCCAGAATATTTATTGGGAGGAGTTTCTCCTCCTGAGTCCATAATCCCTGAGCCTTCAGGGAGTTCCAGACTACGCCCCAACCTAGAAGGCTGGCATCTGTTGTTATAATCATCCAATCTGGCCTGCGAAAGGTCATACCCATGGACAGATGGACCCGAGAAAGCCACCAGAGAAGAGAATCTCTGGTCTCTTGGTCCAGATTTAGCAGAGGGGACAAATCTGAGTAATCCCCATTCCACTGACTTAGCATGCATAATTGCAGCAGTCTGAGATGCAGGCGCGCAAATGGCACTATGTCCATTGCCGATACCATTAAGCCGATTACTTCCATGCACTGAGCCACTGACGGGCTTGGACTGGGCAAAATTTCCCTCTTGTTTTGCATTAGAGGGAGTTGATGCCGCGCTCGTCTTAAAGTTTCGAAAGGCACGAAAATTAGTTTGTTTGGTCCTTAATTTGTTGGACCTATCCTGAGGAAGGGCATGACCTTTTCCTCCAGTAATATCAGAAATGATCTCCTTCAGTCCAGGCCCGAATAGGGTCTGCCCCTTGAAGGGAATGTTGAGAAGCTTAGACTTTGAAGTAACGTCAGCTGACCAGGATTTAAGCCATAGCGCCCTATGCGCCTGTATAGCAAAACCTGAGTTCTTAGCCGTTAGTTTGGTTAAATGAACAACGGCGTCAGAAACAAATGAATTGGCTAGCTTAAGCGCTTTAAGCTTGTCAAGTATATCATCTAATGGAGTTTCTACCTGTAAGGCCTCTTCCAGAGACTCAAACCAGAAGGCCGCAGCAGCAGTGACCGGGGCAATGCATGCAAGAGGCTGGAGAATAAAACCTTGTTGAATAAACATTTTCTTAAGGTAACCCTCTAACTTTTATCCATTGGATCTAGGAAAGCACAACTGTCCTTGACGGGAATAGTTGTATGCTTAGCTAGGGTAGAAACTGCTCCCTCCACCTTAGGGACCGTTTGCCATAAGTCCCATGTAGCGGTATCTATTGGAAACATTTTCTTAAAAATAGGAGGGGGAGAGAACGGTACACCTGGTCTATCCCATTCCTTAGTAATAATTTCTGAAAACCTTTTAGGTATTGGAAAAACATCAGTGTAAACAGGCACTGCATAGTATTTATCCAATCTACACAATTTCTCTGGCACTATAATGGTATCACAGTCATCCAGAGTAGCTAAAACCTCCTTGAGCAACACACGGAGGTGTTCAAGCTTAAATTTAAATGTAGACATATCAGAATCAGGTTGAAGCATCTTCCCTGAGTCAGAAAAATCACCCACAGAAAGAAGCTCTCCTGCCTCAGCTTCTGCATATTGTGAGGGGATATCAGACATAGCTACTAAAGCGTCGGAGAGCTCTGTATTTTTTCTAGTCCCAAAGCTGTCTCGCTTTCCTTGTAACCCTGGTAGTTTGGACAATACCGCTGTAAGTGTATGATCCATAACTGCCGCCATGTCTTGTAAAGTAAACGCCATGGGCGCGCAAGATGAACTTGGCGCCACTTGAGCGGGAGTCCCTTGAGCGGGAGTCAAAGGTTCTGACACGTGGGGCGAGTTAGTCGGCATAACTTCCCCCTTGTCAATTTCCTCTGGTGATAAATCTTTTAAAGACAGAATATGATCTTTATAACAAAGTAAAATCAGTACATTTGGTACACATTCTAAGAGGGGGTTCCACAATGGCTTCTAAACATAATGAACAAGGAGTTTCCTCTATGTCAGACATGTTTAAACAGACTAGCAATGAGACCAGCAAGCTTGTAAAACACTTTGATAAATGTAAACAAGCAAAAAATAAAAACGGTACTGTGCCTTTAAGAGAAACAATTTTTGTCAGAAAGTGAAAAACAGTGATAAAAAGCAGTAAATCTTACGAAATTTTTACAGTGTGTATAATAGACTAACAGAGCATTGCACCCACTTGCAAATGGATGATTAACCCCTTAGTTTCAAAACCGGATCAAAAAAACGATATAAACGTTTTTTAACAGTCACAACAAACTGCCACAGCACTGCTGTGGCCCTACCTGCCCATACAACGACTTTTGAAGGCACAAGTGTTCAGGGGACTCCTTCAGGGAAACTGGATGTCTCAAGCTGCAAAAACTACTGCACGATTTAAGCCTGAAATTAGGCCCCTCCCAACCTGTACTCACAGTGAGAGGGCCATAAAAAACTATCCCTAGGCAAAATCTAGCCAGCCATGTGGAAAAAACTGGGCCCCAATAAAGTTTTATCACCAATATGAAGCATTTAGAAGTTTTAATAACCTGGACTCCGTCAGGTAAATTTTCATCTCTACAGAATCTATAAGAGTCCCTAGAAAGGAGACTCTTGTGAGTGGTGATAGAGAACTATTTTCCACGTTCACTTTCCACCCATGCGACCTCAGAAATGCCAGAACTATCTCTGTATGAGACTTTGCCATTTGAAAGCTTGACGCCTGTATCAGGATGTCGTCTAGATACAGAGCCACCGCTATGCCTTGCGGTCTTAGAACCGCCAGAAGTGAGCCCAGAACCTTTGTAAAGATTCTCGGGGCCGTAGCCAACCCGAAGGGAAGAGCTACAAACTGGTAATGCCTGTCCAGAAAGGCAAACCTTAGGTACCGATAATGATTTTTGTGAATCGGTATATGAAGGTAGGCATCCTTTAAGTCTACTGTGGTCATGTATTGACCCTCTTGGATCATGGGTAGGATGGTTCGAATAGTTTCCATTTTGAATGATGGAACTCTTAGGAATTTGTTTAAGATTTTTATGTCTAAGATTGGTCTGAAGGTTCCCTCTTTCTTGGGAACCACAAACAGATTTGAGTAAAACCCTTGCCCTTGTTCCGTCCGCGGAACTGGGTGAATCACTCCCATTACTAAGAGGTCTTGCACACAGCGTAGAAATGCCTCTTTCTTTATTTGGTTTGCTGATAACCTTGAAAGATGAAATCTCCCTTGTGGAGGAGATGCTTTGAAGTCCAGAAGATATCCCTGAGATATGATCTCCAACGCCCAGGGATCCTGGACATCTCTTGCCCAAGCCTGGGCGAAGAGAGATAGTCTGCCCCCCACTAGATCCGTTTCCGGATAGGGGGCCCTCTCTTCATGCTGTCTTAGGGGCAGAAGAAGGCTTTCTGGCCTGCTTGCCCTTGTTCCAGGACTGGTTAGTTTTCAAGCCCTGTCTATAACGAGCAACAGGTCCTTCCTGTTTTGGAGCGGAGGAAGTTGATGCTGCTCCTGCCTTGAAGTTACGAAAGGCACGAAAATTAGACTGTTTGGCCTTTGACTTGGCCCTGTCCTGAGGAAGAGTATGACCCTTACCTCCAGTAATGTCAGCAATAATTTCTTTCAACCCTTTGAAAGGAATATTAAGCAATTTAGATTTAGAAGTCACGTCAGCTGACCAGGTTTTAAGCCATAGCGGTCTGCGCGCCTGGATGGCGAATCCGGAGTTCTTAGCCGTTAGTTTGGTCAAATGTACAACGGCATCAGAAACAAATGCATTAGCTAGCTTAAGTGCTTTAAGCTTGGCCATAATCTCATCCAATGGAGCTGTGCGAATGGCCTCTTCCAGAGACTCAAACCAGAATGCCGCAGCAGCAGTGACAGGCGCAATGCATGCAAGGGGCTGTAAGATAAAACCTTGTTGAACAAACATTTTCTTAAGGTAACCTTCTAATTTTTTATCCATTGGATCCGAAAAAGCACAGCTATCCTCCACCGGGATAGTGGTACGCTTAGCTAAAGTAGAAACTGCTCCCTCCACCTTAGGGACCGTCTGCCATAAGTCTCGTGTGGTGGCGTCTATTGGGAAAAATTTTCTAAATATAGGAGGTGGGGAAAAGGGCACACCGGGTCTATCCCACTCCTTGCTAATAATTTCTGTAAGTCTTTTAGGTATAGGAAAAACGTCAGTACACACCGGTACCGCAAAGTATCTATCCAACCTACATACTTTCTCTGGAATTGCAACCGTGTTACAATCATTCAGAGCAGCTAATACCTCCCCTAGCAATACGCGGAGGTTCTCAAGCTTAAATTTAAAATTAGAAATCTCTGAATCCGGTCTCCCTGGATCAGATCCGTCACCCACAGAATGAAGCTCTCCGTCCTCATGTTCTGCAAATTGTGACGCAGTATCAGACATGGCTCTCACATCATCAGCGCGCTCTGTCCTTAACCCAGAGCTATCGCGCTTGCCTCTTAATTCTGGCAATTTAGATAATACCTCTGTCATAACAGCAGCCATGTCTTGCAAAGTGATTTGTATGGGCCTCTCTGATGCACTTGGCGCCACAATATCACGCGCCTCCTGAGCGGGAGGCGAAGGTACTGACACGTGAGGAGAGTTAGTCGGCATAACTTCCCCCTCGTTGTCTGGTGATAATTTCTTTACCGATATAGATTGACTTTTATTCAAAGTGACATCAATACATTTAGTACACATATTTCTGTGGGGCTCCACATTGGCCTTCAAACATAGTGAACAAACAGATTCATCTGTGTCAGACATGTTTAAACAGACTCGCAATGAGACTAGCAAGCTTGGAAAATCCTTTCAAATAAATTTACAAGCAATATAAAAAACGCTACTGCGCCTTTAAGAAGCACAAAAAAACGTCACAGTTGAAATAACAATGAACCAAATCAGTTATAGCAACCAAATTTTCACAGTAAATGTATTAAGTTAGAAAAGTATTGCACCCACTAGTAAATGGATGATTAACCCCTTAATACCCAAAAACGGATAATCAATTTAACAATTAACGTTTTTATCACAAACACACTGTCACAGGTCTGCTGTGACTGATTACCTCCCTCAAAATGACTTTTGAAGACCCCTGAGCTCTCTAGAGACGTCCTGGATCAAGGAGGAAGAAGCAGGAAGACTGAAACTGAATTTTTACTGCGCAAGAAAGCGCTAAAATAGGCTCCTCCCACTCCTATTACAATAGTGGGAAACCTTAATTAATCGTTTCTGTATAGAAATAAACAACAGCCATGTGGAAAATCATGCCCCAAAAGATTTATCACCAAAGTACCTCACAAAAAACGAATAACATGCCAGTAAACGTTTTAACCCCTTAACGACTGAGGACGTGGAGGGTACGTCCTCAGAAAAAAGGCAGTTAAAGCCTGAGAGCGTACCCTGCACGTCCTCAGTGTGGAAAGCAGCTGGAAGCGATCCTGCTCGCTTCCAGATGCTTTCCGGTTATTGCAGTGATGCCTCGATATGGAGGCATCCTGCAATAACCTTTGTAAGCCATCCGGTGCAGAGAGAGCCACTCTGTGGCCCTCTCTGCACCGGAGATCGGTGGCTTACTGCGTTGGTGGGTGGGAGCCGGACCGGGAGGCGGCCATCGATGGCCCTGGCGATGTGAAGGGGGGCGGGATCGTGGGCGGGGGTGGCTGGGGGCGCGCGCGCGTGCACGGGAGGGTGGGGGCGGGCGCGTGCACGGGTAGGGAGCGGGTGGGAACCGCTACACTACAGAAAATGCTAAAATAAAAAATGTTAAAAAAAATGTAAAAAAAAAAATGATCAGCAAAGTGGTGGGGGTTTGTCTGTGTGTGTGGGGGGGGGGAAGCTACACTACAGAAAAATAAAAACAATAAAAAAAAAAAAAGCACTTTTTATTGCAAACTGGGTACTGGCAGACAGCTGCCAGTACCCAAGATGGCCCCCAATAAGGCAGAGGGGAGGGTTAGAGAGCGGTTTTGGGGGGGGGGGGGGGATCAGGGAGGTTGGGGGCTAAGGGGGGGATCCTACACAGTAGCATATGTAAATATGCTAACAATTTTTTATTTTTTTTAAAAACCCTTTTATTTTAGTACTGGCAGACTTTCTGCCAGTACTTAAGATGGCGGGGACAATTGTGGGGTGGGGGAGGGAAGGGAGCTGTTTGGGAGGGATCAGGGGGTGGGATGTGTCAGATGGGAGGCTGATCTCTACACTAAAGCTAAAATTAACCCTGCAAGCTCCCTACAAACTCCCTAATTAACCCCTTCACTGCTAGCCATAATACACGTGTGAGGCGCAGCAGGATTTAGCGGCCTTCTAATTACCAGAAAGCAACTCCAAAGTCATATATGTCTGCTATTTCTGAACAAAGGGGATCCCAGACAAGCATTTACAACGATTTGTGCCATAATTGCACAAGCTGTTTGTAAATGATTTCAGTGAGAAACCTAAAATTGTGAAAAATTTTATGTTTTTTTTAATTTGATCGCATTTGGCGGTGAAATGGTGGCATGAAATATACCAAAATGTGCCTAGATCAATACATGGGGTTGTCTACTACACTACACTAAAGCTAAAATTAACCCTACAAGCTCCCTAAAAGCTCCCTAATTAACCCCTTAACTGCTGGGCATAATACACTTGTGGTGCACAGTGGCATTTAGCGGCCTTCTAATTACCAAAAAGCAACGCCAAAGCCATATATGTTTGCTATTTCTGAACAAAGGGGATCCCAGAGAAGAATTTACAACCATTTATGCCATAATTGCACAAGTTGTTTGTAAATAATTTCAGTGAGAAATCGAAAGTTTGTGAAAAAATGTGTGAAAAAGTGAACAATTTTTTGTATTTGATAACATTTGGCGGTGAAATGGTGGTATGAAATATACCAAAATTGGCCTAGATCAATACTTTGGGATGTCTACTAAAAAAAAATATATACATGTCAAGGGATATTCAGGGATTCCTGAAAGATATTAGTGTTCTAATGTAGCTAGCGCTAATTTTAGAAAAAAATGGTTTGGAAATAGCAAAGTGCTACTTGTATTTATGGCCCTATAACTTGCAAAAAAAGCAAAGAACATGTAAACATTGGGTATTTCTAAACTCAGGACAAAATTTAGAAACTATTTAGCATGGGTGTTTTTTGGTGGTTTTAGATATGTAACAGATTTTGGGGGTCAAAGTTAGAAAAAGTGTGTTTTTTTTTCCATTTTTCCTCATATTTTATCTTTTTTTTATAGTAAATTATAAGATATGATGAAAATAATGGTATCTTTAGAAAGTCCATTTAATGGCGAGAAAAACGGTATATAATATGTGTGGGTACAGTAAATGAGTAAGAAGAAAATTACAGCTAAACACAAACACCGCAGAAATGTAAAAATAGCCTTGGTCCCAAACGGACAGAAAATGAAAAAGTGCTGTGGTCATTAAGGGGTTAAACATACACTTTAAAAGTTAGATAGTGTTATTAATAAGCCTGCTACCAGTCGCTTCTACTGCAGTTAAGGCTTATACAATACTTCAGTATTAACAGTATTTTCTTAGTCAAATTCCATTCCTTAGAAAATAACTTATTGTACATACATTCATCAGCCTGATACCAGTCGCTGCTGCATTTAAGGCTGTACTTACATTACATCGGTATCAGCAGTATTTTCTTAGTCAATTCCATTCCTTAGAAAAATAATTTACTGCACATACCTTGTTTGCAGGATTCCCCACATGCTATTCCCTTTCTGAAAGTTACCCCACTCCTCAGAATGTGCGAGAACAGCCAGTGGATCTTATTTACTTCTGCTAAGATCATAGAAAACGCAGGCAGATTCTTCTTCTAAATACTGCCTGAGAACAAACAGCACACTCCGGTGCCATTTAAAATAACAAACTTTTGATTGAAGAAATAAACTAAGTATAAAAAACACCACAGACCTCTCACAACGACCTATCTAGTTGAGTTGCAAGAGAATGACTGGATATGACGTGTGAGGGGAGGAGCTATATAGCAGCTCTGCTTGGGTGATCCTCTTGCAACTTCCTGTTGGGAAGGAGATATAATCCCATAAGTAATGGATGACCCGTGGACTGAATACACTTAACAAGAGAAACTATGCTAGTCAAAAAGACCAAAGAGCTACTAGAGCATCCACAAAATCGGCCTGATGATTCCTTGAACCTCGCAAAGTACCTGCGAAGTTTGTTGTTCACCCGAGAAGCCATTAGATCTAACTCTGGGAGACAACAAGCTCCACAATTTGACAGAAAACATCCAGATGTAGAGACTTCTCCCCTGGATGTAATTAAGCTTTCTAGTTGCTACCCCATGAAATATGAACTGCAGATATAAGGCAACAATTGCTCTCTGCCCAAGAAAGAATATAAAACACTTCCTTCATGGCTAGTGAACTGTGATTGACATATGCTACTGCTGTAACATTGTCTGACTGAAAACACAGATGAGGCTCCTTTCTCAACAGAGGCCAACTCTGAAGGGCCATGAAAAGCCAAAATATTTATTAGGAGGCCAAACTCCCTGTGCTCTCAGAGTACCCCCAACTGCACCCTAACCAGAAAGACTTGTGATCAAATTCCAACAAAAACAGAATTTATGTTTACCTGATAAATTTCTTTCTCCTACGGTGTGTCCGGTCCACGGCTTCATCCTTACTTGTGGGATATTCTCAATCCCTACAGGAAGTGGCAAAGAGAGCACACAGCAGAGCTGTCCATATAGCTCCCCTCAGACTCCGCCCCCCCAGTTATTCGACCGACGGTTAGGAGAAAAAGGAGAACCATAGGGTGCAGTGGTGACTGTAGTTTACAAAAAATAAATTTAAACCTGACCAAAATGCCAGGGCGGGCCGTGGACCGGATACACGGTAGGAGAAAGAAATTTATCAGGTAAACAAATTCTGTTTTCTCCTACATTGGTGTATCCGGTCCACGGCTTCATCCTTACTTGTGGGAACCAATACCAAAGCTTTAGGACACGGATGAAGGGAGGGAACAAGTCAGGTAACCTAAACGGAAGGCACCACTGCTTGCAAAACCTTTCTCCCAAAAATAGCCTCCGAAGAAGCAAAAGTATCGCATTTGTAAAATTTGGCAAACGTATGCAGTGAAGACCAAGTCGCTGCCTTACAAATCTGTTCAACAGAAGCCTCATTCTTGAAAGCCCATGTGGAAGCCACAGCTCTAGTAGAGTGAGCTGTAATTCGTTCAGGAGGCTGCCTTCCAGCAGTCTCATAAGCCAAACGGATGATGCTTTTCAGCCACATCAAGACTGTGTAACAGACGTTCCTTGTTAGAAACTGGATTAGGACACAGAGAAGGAACAACTATTTCCTGGTTGATATTCTTATTCGAAACCACTTTTGGAAGAAAACCAGGTTTGGTACGTAAAACGACCTTATCTGTATGATACACCAGATAGGGTGAATTACACTGCAAAGCAGACAATTCAGAAACTCTTCTAGCAGAAGAAATAGCTACTAAAAACAAAACTTTCCAAGATAGTAACTTAATATCTATGGAATGTAGAGGTTCAAACGGAACCCCTTGAAGAACTGAAAGAACTAAATTTAGACTCCATGGAGGAGCCACAGGTCTGTAGACAGGCTTGATTCTGACTAAAGCCTGTACAAACGCCTGAATATCTGGCATGGCTGCCAGACGCTTGTGTAACAAAACAGACAGAGCAGATATCTGTCCCTTTAAAGAACTAGCTGACAGACCTTTCTCCAATCCTTCTTGGAGAAAAGATAGTATCCTTGGAATCCTAATCTTACTCCATAGCTGGGTCAGCTGAGCAAAAACCTCCGGGTGGAGTTCCCACTCCCCCGGATGGAAAGTCTGACGACTCAGATAATCCGCTTCCCAGTTGTCCACTCCTGGGATGTGAATTGCTGATAGATGGCAGGAGTGATCCTCTGCCCATTTGATGATCTTGGATACCTCCCTCATCGCCAGGGAACTCTTTGTTCCCCCCTGATGATTGATGTACGCTACAGTCGTCATGTTGTCCGACTGAAATCTGATGAATTTGGCCTCCGCTAGTCGAGGCCATGCCTGGAGCGCATTGAATATCGCTCTCAATTCCAAAATGTTTATCGGGAAAAGAGATTCTTCCCGAGACCATAGACCCTGAGCCTTCAGGGACTTCCAGACCGCGCCCCAGCCTAAGAGGCTGGCGTCGGTCGTGACAATGATCCACTCCGGTCTTCGGAAACTCATTCCCTGAGACAGGTGATCCTGAGACAACCACCTGAGGAGTGAGTCTCTGGTTTTCTGGTCTGAATCTGGGGAGACAAATCTGTATAATCCCCATTCCATTGTTTGAGCATGCACAGTTGCAATGGTCTTAAATTCGAGCAAAAGGAACCACGTCCATTGCCGCAACCATTAGTCCTATTACCTCCATGCACTGAGCTATGGAGGGTTGAGGAATGGATTGAAGAACTCGACAAGTGTTCAAAAGTTTTAATTTCCTGACCTCTGTCAGAAAGATTTTCATTTCTACCGAGTCTATTATTGTTCCCAGGAAGGGAACCCTTGTGAACGGGGACAGAGAACTTTTTTCTATGTTCACCTTCCACCCGTGAGACCTTAGAAAGGCTAGAACAATGTCCGTATGAGCCCTTGCTTTGTGAAAGGATGACGCCTGTATTAAAATGTCGTCTAGGTAAGGTGCTACTGCAATGCCCCTTGGCCATAGCACCGCTAGAAGGGACCCTAGCTCCTTTGTGAAAATTCTGGGAGCAGTGGCCAATCCGAAGGGAAGAGCCACGAACTGGTAATGCTTGTCCAGAAAGGCGAACCTCAGAAACTGATGGTGATCTTTGTGGATAGGAATATGCAGGTACGCATCCTTTAAGTCCACGGCTATTATATATTGACCCTCCTGGATCATTGGTAAAATTGTCCGAATGGTTTCCATTTTGAATGATGGAACTCTGAGGAATTTGTTTAGGATCTTTAAATCCAGAATTGGCCTGAAAGTTCCTTCCTTTTTGGGAACTACAAACAGGTTTGAGTAAAATCCCAGTCCTTGTTCTGCTGTTGGAACTGGGTTTATCACTCCCATTTTTAAAAGGTCTTCTACGCAATGTAAGAATGCCTGTCTCTTTATCTGGTCTAAAGATAAGCGAGACATGTGGAACCTTCCCCTTGGAGGAAGGACCTTGAATTCTAGAAGATACCCCTGAGAGACAATTTCTAGTGCCCAGGGGTCTGGAACATCTCTTGCCCAGGCCTGAGCAAAGAGAGAAAGTCTGCCCCCTACTAGATCCGGTTCCGGATCGGGGGCTACCCCTTCATGCTGTCTTGGTAGCAGCAGCAGGCTTTTTGGCCTGTTTACTCTTGTTCCAGCCTTGCAATGGTTTCCATGCTGGTTTGGGCTGGGGTGCGTTACCCTCTTGCCTAGTGGCTGTAGAGGTAGAAGCCGGTCCGTTCCTGAAATTGCGAAAGGAACGAAAATTAGACTTATTTTTAGCTTTGAAAGGTCTATCCTGTGGAAGGGCATGGCCCTTTCCCCCAGTGATATCTGAAATAATTTCTTTCAACTCTGGCCCGAATAGGGTCTTACCCTTGAAAGGAATATTAAGCAATTTTGTTTTGGACGACACATCCGCCGACCACGATTTTAGCCAAAGCGCCACTTTTGCGAAACCAGAATTTTTCGCCACTAATTTAGCTAACTGAAAAGCGGCATCTGTAATGAAAGAATTAGCCAACTTCAGGGCGTGAATTCTATCCATGACTTCATCATAAGAAGTCTCCTTCTGGAGCGAGTTTTCTAATTCCTCAAACCAAAAAGCAGCTGCAGTGGTTACAGGAATAATGCAAGAAATTGGTTGAAGAAGAAAACCTTGTTGAACAAAAATTTTCTTAAGTAAACCTTCTAATTTTTTATCCATAGGATCTTTGAAAGCGCAACTGTCTTCTATTGGTATAGTTGTGCGCTTAGCTAGCGTTGAAACTGCCCCCCTGCCTACCTTAGGGACCGTCTGCCACGCGTCCCTTCTGGGGTCAACAATGGGGAACATTTTCTTAAATATAGGAGGGGGAACAAAAGGTACAACTGGCTTCTCCCACTCCTTATTCACTATATCCGCCACCCTCTTAGGTATAGGAAACGCATCAGTGTGTACTGGGACCTCTAAGAATTTTTCCATTTTACAGAATTTTTCTGGGACCACCAAAGGGTCACAATCATCAAGAGTAGCTAGGACCTCCTTAAGTAGAGCGCGGAGGTGTTCAAGCTTAAATTTAAATGCTATGGTATTAGGCTCTGCCTGCTGAGAAACTTTTCCTGTGTCAGAAATTTCTCCCTCAGACAGGCCCTCCCTCACCGCCAAGTCAGATTGATGTGAGGGCACTACAGATAAATTATCCTCTGCGTCTGCTTGCTCATTTTCTGTATTTAAAACTGAGCAATCACGCTTCCTAGGAAAAGCTGGCAGTTTGGATAAAAATGCTGCAAGAGAATTATTGCTGCATAGTGATAGCAATTGGCGCGCTAGATGTACTGGGCATCGCTCGCACGGGCATAGCTGGTGTTGACACAGAAGGAGAGGATAGTGAGCTATCCTCACTACCTTCAGCTAAAGAATCATAATAGGCTATATCTTTAAGCGTGATTGTACGGTCCTTAAGCTGTTTGGACGCTATGGCACACTTCACACAAATTTAATGGGGGAACCACCTTGGCCTTTGAACATACAGAACATAGGTTATCTGAAGGGTCAGAAATGTTTGACAGACTTAAACAGATCTTCAATGCAATAAAAATTATTTTTGACAAAAACGTTACTGTGTCTTTAAATAATAATATAAATATAAATAATAAGTGCACACTTTTTATTACTAAAACATCAAAAAACCATCAAATAAACATCCGATTTTAATGAAATTTTCACTTAATGCTTTGAAATGATTGCACACAAAATTTCAGACCAATTAACCCCTTAATGCCCAAACCGGAGCTAATAACAGCAATTAACCTGTTAAAAACACTACAGTACTATGCCACAGCTTCCACTGTGGCCTTTACCTTCCTTAGGGATTATTTCAGTAGGAAATAAGCCTCTCTGGAGTCTTTTCTGATGCCTATGGACTCCCCACGTGAAGCTGCATGAACTGCCTAAGCAAAACAACTGTGCAATTGAGGCCTGAAAATGAGGCCTCCTCCCTCTTCATTCCAGAGTGGAGGGGCCTTTCTGACTAGAATAGGTGTCCAAATAAGTGCCAGGCCCAAAATAAAACCCCAAAAGTGTTTTAAAGTCTAAAAAAACACCTTATTTATAGTGAAAACATGCTAAAAAGCAATCGATTTAGCCCACAATAGTGTCAACCAGCATAGAGCCCTTAATATAAGCCATAATTTTATACAGAGTCTAATAAAAATGGCTTACCTATCCCAGATGGGATTGCTGACAGTCTTCTAGCATTACTAGGTCTTGTTAGAAAAATGACTGATCATACCTGAAGCAGTTAAGCCTGCAAACTGTTCCCCCCAACTGAAGTTCTCTGGTTTCAACAGTCCTGCGTGGGAACAGCAATGGATTTTAGTTACTGGTGCTAAAATCATATTCCTCTCGGCAGAAATCTTCATCACTTTCTGCTGCAGAGTAAATAGTACAAGCCGGCACTATTTTAAAATAACAAACTCTTGATAGAAGAATAAAAAACTACAACTAAACACCACATACTCTTTACCACCCCCGTGGAGATGCTACTAGTTAGAGCGGCAAAGAGAATGACTGGGGGGGCGGAGCCTGAGGGGAGCTATATGGACAGCTCTGCTGCATGCTCTCTTTGCCACTTCCTGTAGGTATTGAGAATATCCCACAAGTAAGGATGAAGCCGTGGACCGGATACACCAATGTAGGAGAAAGAATCCTCCTGAATAATAACATGATGATCCAGTCACCAAGACAGTAACTGTCTTGTCCTGGAGTCCAAACAGATATTCTGGGAAAGGGAAGCACGATCCCTGTACCATTGATGGAGCATGGAAAGCTGAAGAGGCCTCATGTGAAATTGATTTTCTAACCATGCTGTTGAAGAAACAACATGAGTCTGTGGGTGTGAGATACTGCTAAATGAAAAGAAGGTGGCTGTACCAAGATATTGTCCAGGTAAAGGAAAACCAAAATACCCTGAGCTCTTATCACTGCCAAGATGGAACCCAGAACTTTTGAAAAGATCATGGGAGCTGTAGCCAGACCAAATGAAGGGCAACATACTGATAATGCTTGTCTAGGAAGACAAACCTTAGAAACTGATAATGATCCTTGTGAATAGGAACATGAAGGTATGCATCTTTTAAATCTATTGTTAACAAACTGACCTTGATGCACCAAATGCAGAATAGTCTGAAATTTCCATCTTGAAAGTAGGTACTCTGGGGAATTTGTTCAGAGCTTTTCAATCCAGAACAGGCCTGAAAGTCCCCTCTTTCTTTGGTACAATGAAAAGGTCTCAATAGAAACTTAAGCCCTGTTCCAAAATTGGAACTGGAACAATGACTCCTATAGCTACCAGATCAGAGAAAGACTGAAAGAAGGCCTTGGCTTTTAAAGGAGCCACAAGAACATGAGACAAAAGAAACCTTCCTCTGGAGGCCTCACCCAGAAACCTATTCAGTAACTCTGAGAACCAATATTTTGAACCAAGGGATCCTGAACAGACCAAAAGCAAGTCTCCTGAAAAAGGAGTAATCTGCCCTCTACCAGAATATCCGAGACCGCACCTTCATTCTGATTTGTTAGAGGGAGCATGCTTATTAGCCTGCTTTGATCTGTCCTAATTTGAACTAGGCTCTCATGAGGTGTTGGAGGACCCCTGCTTCTGAGCAGGAAATAAATATCTGTTCCTTATTACTAAAGGAACAAAATCGATTAGGAGCCTTAAAATTTACCCTTAGACTTCTTGTCTTGAGGAAGGAAAGCTCTTTTGCCTCCAGTCACAGTAGAAATAATATCAAACAGAAAGAGAAGCAGTCTGCCAGGAGCGAACAACAGCTTAATAGCTTGTTCTATGGCCTGGTTACCACATGGGTGTAGCTTCTTTTTGCCCAATTGTGATTTTCACAAATGAAGACTTTCCTGAAGTTAATCAGTCAAGACCCAAAATACCAGGCAATTGTCCTCTGAACAAGGAAAAAAGCAACCCCAGGTGATCGTTTCACTGCCTTCTATAGGCCTCGTCAGTGAGGTGCAGCCACATTCGGCAGGGAGTCCATGTCTAGCTTCCCTCATCACCCTTAGGTAAACTATCCCCAGGGTCATTATGTAACAGTAGAAATTATAGAATATAATCAAGAACCAAACAATATATTTCCCTAAAAGTAAAGAAATACGCCTGGATTTAGACAACAAGATTTAAGCCATAAAGCCCTTCTAGAAAGGACTGCAAATGACATTCTTAAAATCAATTTTAATAATATCCATAACTGCATAAACAGACTTCAATAAATCTAAAGGGTTTTTAAAATCTTCATTAGCAAAATCATCATTTGAAACTGCTCAGCTAAACTATCAAGTCAAACAGAAGAAGCTGTAGTCACACAGGAAATACTAACTGCAGGCCTAAAAATAAATCCTGCCTGTTGAAAATCCCTCCTGTGAAAGGTTTCCAATTTCCTATCCAAAGGATCCTTTAAATGAAGAACTGTTAAGCAATGGTAGTACGCTTAGCAAAAGTAGAAACCGCCCCATCCACCTTAGCAAGTGTTTCCCAGAGCTCAACATTAGATGCTGGCAAATTATACATTTACCAAAATCTAACAGAAGGATTAAAAAGGTCAACAGGCTTAGACCAATTCTTAGAAACTATCTTGGAGACAGCATCAGGCACAGTGAAAATACATTTAAATGCTTAACAGACTTTATTCAGACACAGAGACCTGAATACCCAAAGAAGATAAAACTTATTTTAAAAAGGGAACAAATATGATCAACTTTAAATTAAATATAAAAAAACTGGATAAATCAGAATTATGATCAGAAACAGATCCCTGATCATCAGAAAATATCATCATAGAACTAGTTAAAGGTAAATCATAAACTGACCTTTTACGCTTACTTGAAGGGGGCATGGCCGCCAGCATTTCCGAAATAGAACGTACAAAATCCTTAAATCCTGGAGAAAAAATTGTGCATCTCCCCTCTGTAGAACAGATTATGGGAGGGCAAACACCTTTAGAAGCAAGAACAGTATTAGTCTGATTAGAATGCATCATATCATGTAAACAAGCATTGCAAAGCTGATCTGGAGGCAATATATCAAGCCTGTTACAATTATGCACACATCACATTGGTAGTAGAGTGCTCAGATAAGCTGGCTTCTAGAGAGGTTTCAGGGACAGACACAGAAGATTCCATAATAAATGCAACATTTGGCTATATTCCCCAAACAAGGGAAACTTACCCCCTCCAAATACTGCAAGGCCGACATAATCTGCGCTAACCCGACATAATCAAAGAATAGCAAAGGAAAAATTAAACCCACTACACATCAGATAGCGCACTCAAACAGGAACGCGCGCACCCAGCAAGAACAAATGAGGCTAAAAAAGTGCCAAACGACATGTGCTATCCCAACTATCCTACATGCATGTACCCAGCACACAAACAGGCGCAAATCAGACAAGACGACGCGCGCAAACCCCAAACCGAGACTCACTATGCGACGATAGGTAAAACGCAATAAAATATTTTTAAAATGTAAAAGACAATGTAACCTTACAAATTAAAAGGAGCCACATAAATATAAAATGTAACATAGTCCCTAAATATAAAATAGTAAATAGTATAT
Organism: Bombina bombina; assembly: GCF_027579735.1. NCBI lineage: Eukaryota > Metazoa > Chordata > Amphibia > Anura > Bombinatoridae > Bombina > Bombina bombina. The sequence goes on from NC_069499.1 coordinate 453,388,035, forward strand.
AAATACCTTATAGCCTAAAAGGTTTATATGAGTGCCATAATGAAAATAAAGTACTTACTCAAAGGCACCCAACTACTGGAAGACTACATAATCCATTAGAAAGCCAAACCTGTTGCAGGCTTTTAACAAACTCCCAACACATCCCTGTGTCAAAAGACAGGGGGAAATTAGGCCTCAACTCAGTCCAAGACCAATAAGATAGAAACATCTGGAGCATCTTCATTCTTCACCTACCTCAAGCAGAGGCAAAGACAAGACTAGTTACCATAGAGGTGAGTGCATTTTTTTTAGAGCTCTTGGAGTTTGGGAATCTTTGCCTCCTCCTAGTGGTCATGAAAGGTAATTCCCAGGAGTAATGGATGGTGGATTGTCACCACCTATATGAAAGAAATAAAATTATCATTGAAACTCAGCTGCACTGCTGGGCACAGTTAATAGTAAATTATGTCTTTTTAAAGAAACATTGTAGTGAAAAAAACACAATTTATGCTTACCTGATAAATTTATTTCTCTTGTGGTGTATCCAGTCCACGGATCATCCATTACTTGTGGGATATTCTCATTCCCAACAGGAAGTTGCAAGAGGACACCCACAGCAGAGCTGTAATATAGCTCCTCCCCTAACTGTCATAGCCAGTCATTCGACCGAAAATAAGCCGAGAAAGGAGGAACCATAGGGTGCAGTGGTTACTGTAGTTTAAATTTAAAAATTACCTGCCTTAAAATGACAGGGCGGGCCATGGACTGGATACACCACAAGAGAAATAAATTTATCAGGTAAGCATAAATTGTGTTTTCTCTTGTAAGGTGTATCTAGTCCACGGATCATCGATTACTTGTGGGATACCAATACCAAAGCTAAAGTACACGGATGAAGGGAGGGACAAGGCAGGAACTTAAATGGAAGGAACCACTGCCCGTAAAACCTGTCTCCCAAATATAGCCTCCGAAGAAGCAAAAGTATCAAATTTGTAAAAGTTTGAAAAAATATGAAGCGAAGACCAAGTTGTCGCCTTGCAAATCTGATCAAAAGAAGCCTCATTTTTAAAGGCCCAAGTGGAAGCCACAGCTCTAGTGGAATGAACTGTAATCCTTTCAGGAGGCTGCTGTCCAGCAGTCTCATAGGCTAAGCGGATTAAGCTTCTTAGTCAAAAAGAAAAAGAGGTTGCCGAAGCCTTTTGACCTCTCCTCTGTCCAGAGTAGACAACAAACAAAGCAGATGTTTGACAAAAATCTTTAGTAGCTTGTAAGTAAAACTTTAAAGCACGGACCACGTCCAGATTGTGTAACACAAGGATGGAACAACAACCTCTTGATTGATATTCTTGTTAGATACTACCTTAGGTAAGAACCCAGGTTTGGTACGCAGGACTACCTTATCCGTATGAAAAATCAGATAAGGAGAATCACATTGTAAGGCAGATAGCTCAGAGACTCTACGAGCCGAGGAAATAGCTACCAAAAAAAGAACTTTCCAAGATAAAAGCTTGATATCTATGGAATGAAGAGGTTCAAACGGAACTCCTTGAAGAACCTTAAGAACCAAGTTTAAGCTCCATGGTGGAGCAACAGGTTTAAACACAGGCTTGATTCTAACTAAAGCCTGACAAAATGCCTGAACGCCTGGAACATCTGCCAGACGCTTAACTAGCCGACAATCCTTTTTCCAAACCTTCTTGGAGAAAAGATAATATCCTAGCAATCCTGACCTTACTCCATGAGTAACCCTTGGATTCACACCAATAAAGATATCTACGCCATACCTTATGGTAAATTTTCCTGGTGACAGGCTTTCGTGCCTGTCTTAAGGTATCAATAACTGACTCGGAGAAGCCACGCTTTGATAAAATCAAGCGTTCAATCTCCAGGCAGTCAGCCTCAGAGAAATTAGATTTGGATGGTTGAAAGGACCCTGAAGTAGAAGGTCCTGTTTCAGAGGCAGAGACCATGGTGGAAAGGATGACATGTCCACTAGATCTGCATACCAGGTCCTGCGTGGCCACGCAGGTGCTATCAGAATCACTGATGCTCTCTCCTGCTTGATCTTGGCAATCAGTCGAGGGAGCAGAGGAAACGGTGGAAACACATAAGCCAGGTTGAAAGACCAGGGCGCTGCTAAAGCATCTATCAGTGTCGCCTTGGGATCCATGGACCTGGATCCGTAACACGGAAGCTTGGCGTTCTGGCGAGACGCCATGAGATCCAGTTCTGGTTTGCCCCAACAATGAATCAGTTGTGCAAATACCTCCGGATGGAGTTCCCACTCTCCCGGATGAAAAGTCTGACGACATAGAAAATCCGCCTCCCAGTGCTCTACACCTGGGATATGGATAGCTGATAGGTGGCAAGAGTGAATCTCTGCCCAGCAAATTATTTTTTAAACTTCTAACATCTCTAGGGAACTTCTCGTTCCCCCTTGATGGTTGATGTAAGCTACAGTCGTGATGTTGTCCGACTGAAATCTGATGTACCTCAGAGTTGCTAACTGAGGCCAAGCCTGAAGAGCCTTGAATATCGCTCTTAGTTCCAGAATATTTAATGGAAGGAGAGACTCCTCCTGAGTCCACGATCCCTGAGCCTTCAGGGAGTTCCAGACTGCACCCCAACCTAGAAGGCTGGCATCTGTCGTAATTGTCCAATCTGGCCTGCGAAAGGTCATACCTTTGGACAGATGGACCCGAGATAGCCACCAGAGAAGAGAATCCCTGGTCTCTTGGTCCAGATTCAGTTGAGGGGACAAATCTGTGTAATCCCTGTTCCACTGACTGAGCATGCATAGTTGCAGCGGTCTGAGATGTAAGCGTGCAAACGGCACTATGTCCATTGCCGCTACCATTAAGCCGATTACTTCCATACACTGAACCACCGAAGGGCGCGGAATGGAATGAAGAACCCGGCAGGAATTTAGAAGCTTTGATAACCTGGACTCCGTCAGGTGAATTTTCATTTCTACAGAATCTATCAGAGTCCCTAGAAAGGAAACTCTTGTGAGTGGGGATAGAGAACTCTTTTCCTCGTTCACTTTCCACCCATGCGACCACAGAAATGCTAGTACTACGTCCGAATGAGACTTGGCAATTTGGAAGTTTGACGCCTGTATCAGGATGTCGTCTAAATAAGGGGCTACTGCTATGCCCCGCGGCCTTAGGACCGCCATAAGCGACCCTAGAACCTTTGTAAAGATTCTTGGGGCTGTAGCTAATCCCAAGGGAAGAGCTACAACTGGTAATGCCTGTCTTGAAAGGCAAACCTGAGAAACCGATGATGATCTTTGTGTATCGGAATGTGAAGATAAGCATCCTTTAGATCCACTGTAGTCATATATTGACCCTCCTGGATCAGTGGTAGGATGGTACGAATAGTTTCCATCTTGAACGACGGAACTTTGAGGAATTTGTTTAAGATCTTTAGATCCAAAATTGGTCTGAAGGTTCCCTCTTTTTTGGGAACCACAAAAAGATTTGAGTAAAAACCCTGTCCCTGTTCCTCCTTTGGAACTGGATGGATCACTCCCATAACTAGGAGGTCTCGTACACAGTGTAAGAATGCCTCTCTCTTTATGTGGTGTGCAGATAATTGTGAAAGGTGAAATCTCCCTTTTGGGGGGGAAGCTTTGAAGTCCAGAAGATATCCCTGAGATATAATTTCCAACGCCCAAGGATCCTGAACATCTCTTGCCCACGCCTGGGCAAAGAGTGAAAGTCTGCCCCCTACTAGATCCGTTCCCGGATAGGGGGCCATTCCTTCATGCTGTCTTAGAGGCAGCAGCAGGCTTTTTTACCTGCTTAGCTTTTTTCCAGGTCAGGTTTGGTCTCCAGACCGTCTTGGATTGAGCAAAAGTTCCCTCTTGTTTATTACTAGAGGAAGTTGATGCCACACCTGCCTTGAAGTTTTGAAAGGCACGAAAATTAGACTGTTTGGCCCTAGATTTGGACCTGTCCTGAGGAAGGGCATGACCTTTTCCTCCAGTGATATCAGCAATAATCTCCTTCAACCAGGCCCGAATAGGGTCTGCCCCTTGAAGAGAATGTTAAGTAGCTTAGATTTTGAAGTCACGTCAGCTGACCATGATCTAAGCCATAGCGCTCTGCGCGCCTGTATAGCAAAACCAGAATTCTTAGCCGTTAGTTTAGTCAAATGAACAATGGCATCAGAATAAAAGAATTGGCTAGCTTAAGTGCTCTAAGTTTGCCAAGTATGTCATCCAATGGAGTCGCTACCTGTAAAGCCTCTTCCAGAGACTCAAACCAGTACGCCTCAGCAGCAGTGACAGGGGCAATGCATACAAGGGGCTGTAGGATAAAACCTTGTTGAATAAATATTTTCTTAAGGTAACCTAATTTTTTATCCATTGGATCTAAAAAAAAGAACAACTGTCCTCGACAGGGATAGTAGTACGCTTTACTAGAGTAGAAACTGCTCCCTCCACCTTAGGGACTGTCTGCCATAAGTCCTGTGTGGTGGCGTCTATTGGAAACATTTTTCTAAAAATAGGAGGGGAAGAGAACGGCACACCTGGTCTATCCCATTCCTTATTAATTTCTGTAAACCTTTTAGGTATTTGGAAAAACATCAGTACACACCGGCACTGCAAAGTATTTATCCAGTCTACACAATTTCTCTGGCACTGCAATGGTATCACAGTCATTCAGAGCAGCTAAAACCTCCCTAAGCAACACGCGGAGGTGTTCAAGCTTAAATTTAAATGTAGAAATATTAGAATCAGGTATCTTTCCTGAGTCATTAACATCACCCACTGACTGAAGCTCTCTTTCCTCAGCTTCTGCATATTGTGAGGCAGTATCAGACATGGTTCTTAAAGCGTCAGTATGCTCTGCATTTTGTCTCACCCCAGAGCTATCTCGCTTACCTCTAAGTTCAGGTAGTCTGGCTAATACCGCTGACAGTGTATTATCCATGACTGCCGCCATGTCTTGTAAAGTAAACGCTATGGGCGCCCTAGATGTACTTGGCGCCATTTGAGCGTGAGTCCCTTAAGCGGAAGTCAAAGGGTCTGACACGTGGGGAAAGTTAGTCGGCATAACTTCCCCCTCGTCAGATTCCTCTGGTGATAAATTTTTTAAAGACAGAAAATGATCTTTACTGCATAAAATGAAATCAGTACATTTGGTACACATTCTAAGGGGGGTTCCACCATGGCTTTTTTTTTTTTTTTTTGAAACAAGCTTTATTGAATTCAAAAAAAGTGCATACAATAAAAACACATTTCTACATACATCCTTTGCTTGCGTTTTAACCATTGTGTCTAACTATGTATCATTTAAGGATATGTCCGATCATATAATATTTCTGCATGCATACATTGTATATTAAATATCTTTGCATATCAAGCCTGTTATATTTTTTCTTTTCAAATACTCTCCTCCTTTATCGGTACTAATTAACTTATCTAACTTAAAGTAAAAAAAAAAAAAAAAAAAAAAAGGATGGGAGGGTAGTAAGGTTCATGTATGGGGAGGGGGAGGAGTAGGAAGGGAAGGTTGAGAAGTGTGTTTCTAGTTTTGATTTTGCTAAGTCTATTTTGCTCAGAGACCAGTGCCCCTCCACATGGCCAGCATCATTTCATGCATTTCTATTTGTTTGATTTTAAAGTAGTGGAATCTCTCTAATGTGAGTAGCTCATCTACCGTGTGGCTCCACTCCTCGAGTGACGGGACAATCCCCGACTTCCATCTCCTAGGTATTAATTTTTTGGCTCCTGTGAGCATTATAAGCATCAGCGCTCGCGTATGTTGAGCTTTTACTTCTGGTAAATGAAACAGGAGGGTTGCCTCAGGCGTGCTTGGTATGGTTATTTGCAGTCTGTCTGACATAATGTTAAGCACCTTGTCCCAATAGTCTTTTATTTTTGGGCACTCCCACCAGATGTGTAAAAGTGTGCCCTGTTCACCACAATCTCTCCAACACAATGGGCTGGCTGTCTGAAAACATCTATGTAGCTTTGTTGGAGTTAAATATCATCTACTAGTGAGTTTTAAATGAATTTCCTGAACGTTAGCGGAGATGGAGGAGCGCTTTGTCATTTGAAAAGACTTGAGCCATGTGTCCTCGTCAATGTCCTTGCCTAGGTCCCTTTCCCATGCCTTTGTGTATGAGGGGAGAGTTGAGTCAGGGGGCGCTGATAGGAGTTTATATATTAATGAGATTAGTCTCCGTACTGGTTTGTTTGATGTACAAAGTGTTTCAAATGAAGACAGAGCTCTCATGAAATTCTCTTTATGTTTGTGGTGCATTAAGAAATGTTGAAGTTGGTTGTATCTCAACCATGAGTGAAAAATAGTACCATATTTCTCTATCATGTCTTGTTGGAGTGGTAATTTCCCGCCCACCATTGCAAAATGTAAGGAGCCTTCGCGGAGGCTGTAGGGCCTACTCATTTGTGTTCCCAGACGACAATATGGTAGGTCTGGGTTTTCGATTATTGGTAAGAGCGGTGAATGTTTTGATGAAATATATGTGCTAGTATTAACTGTCTTGTCCCATATTCTTAAGGTTTCTGATATAATAGTGTAGTTATTGATGATTCTCGGGCGGCTTGTTGGCGATGTGAATGCCAGGACACTAACATTATTAAGATTGAGGAGCTGGCCGTCTAGTTTTATCCAAGCTTTGTGGTTGTAGTTATGGGCCCATTCCACAATTTTTTGTAGGAAAATAGCCTGTCTGTAAGATGCCAGTTCTGGGAAGCCTAACCCTCCTTTATCTCTAGTCATGTAGAGTGTTTTTCTTGGGACTCTGGGTTTGATATTATTCCATATGAATTGTTCAAGTATTTTTTGGAGCTGTGGGAGGAAGTTTTTAGGGATGGGGATCGGGAGTGTTTGTAGTATATATATCCACCATGGCTTTTAAACATAATAAACAAGGAGTTTCTTCTATGTCAGACATGTTTATACAGAATAGCAATGAGACTAGCAAGCTTGGAAAACACTTTAAATCAAGTTAACAAGCAAATATAAAAAACGGTACTGTGCCTTTAAGAGAAACAAATTTTGTCAGAATTTGAAAAACAGTGAAAAAATGCAGTAAATCAAACGAAATTTTTACAGTGTGTATAATAGGCTAACAGAGCATTGCACCCACTTGCAAATGGATGATTAACCCCTTAGTTCAAAAAACGGATCAAAAAAACGAAATAGACGTTTTTTAACAGTCACAACCAACTGCCACAGCAAGCTGTGGCCCTACCTTCCCCAATAAACGACTTTGGAAAGCCTTTGGGCCCTTTAGAGATGTCCTATAGCATTCAGAGGGCCTTTGAGGGAAGCTGGATGTCACAGTTTGTAATTTTAACTGCACCAACTGTAACTTTTATACTACAACAGTGGAAATTGTTTCTAGTCAAAATTTAAGCCAGCCATGTGGAAAAAACTAGGCCCCAATAAAGTTTTATCACCAAAGCATATATAAAAACAATAAAACATGCCAGCAAACGTTTTATATTGCAATTTTATAAGGGTATTACCCCTGGGAGTAAGCATGATACCAGTCGTTATTAAATCACTGTATTCAGACTTAACTTAAATTAATCCGGTATCAGCAGCATTTTCTAGTGTTTTCCATCTCTAGAAAAAATTATAACTGCACATACCTGATAGCAGAATAAACTGCACGCCATTCTCTTGCTGAAGTTACCTCATCTGTGTAATCCCCTCAGACATATGTGAGAACAGCAATGGATCTTAGTTACAACCTGCTAAGATCATAGAAACCTCAGGCAGATTCTTCTTCTATTTACTGCCTGAGATAAAATAGCACAACTCCGGTAAAATTTAAAAATAAACTTTTGATTGAAGAAAATAAACTAGCTATATTTAACCACTCTCTCCTACAACGTCCTTGCTTGTTGAGAGTTGCAAGAGAATGACTGGCTATGACAGTTAGGGGAGGAGCTATATTACAGCTCTGCTGTGGGTGTCCTCTTGCAACTTCCTGTTGGGAATGAGAATATCCCACAAGTAATGGATGATCCGTGGACTGGATACACCTTACAAGAGAAATAATGTGATTCCAGTGACTTGTTATACCAGCTGCAGAGTATAAAATGTATGAGAAATTATTTTTCTATATGAAATATAGGTATTTCAAATAACAAAATAAAGGGTAAAAGTGCTATTTGTAAACAATACAAAACACTCCAGCAGGTAAAATGTATCACTGGGAATACATTAAAGGGGAGAATGTTAACAGTACAATGTCCTTTTAAGTTTCACCATTTATCAGACCCTAGATATGTGACAAAAATACAAAGAAAAAAAAATAGAAAAACAAACAATATTACCGCAGTTTATACAATAATTTAGCATTATCAATAACTATTACAAAAGATTAATTAGTAGGGGGAATGTTAATGCCAAATTTGTGAGTTTGAATCCACATTTATTTAGCCTTTTTAAATGAGAATATTCTTTAACATGCAAGTTTAATCAGCAGCAGAAAAACATATGAACCATATAATGTGCAGAATTAAAGAGGCACAAAGGTAAATAAACAACAAAAACAAGATACATTAAGAATATGTCATGCTTAAGAAAAAAAAATAAAAAAATTAATTTACTAAATTATTTATATTGCAAAACTACTCCCTTAAAAGGGATATCAAAACTCAAATTTTTCATTTCATGATTCAGATAGAGAATATGAATTTAAAGAAAGCAAAGCAAGCAGGAACTACTGAGTGTGTTGATTAAAATCAACAATTTATTGGATATACCGTTAAACATAAAATTATGCTTATCTGATAATTTCATTTTCTTCTGATGGAAAAAGTCAACAGCTGCATTCATTACTTTTGGGAAATAAGAACCTGACAACAACCAGACAACACAGCCAAAGGCTTAAATACTCCTCCCACTCCCCTCATCCCCCAGTCATTCTGCCTAGGAACAAGGAACAGTAGAAGAAATATCCGGGTGAAAGGTGCCAGAAGAATATAAGGACACTGTGGACTCTTTCCATCAGAAGAAAAGGAAATTAACAGGTAAACATAATTTATGTTTTTCTTCTTAAATGGAAAGAGTCCACAGCTGCATTCATTACTTTTGGGAAAACAATACCCAAGCTATAGAGGACACTGAATGCCAAGACGGGAGGGTACAATAGGTGGCCCATACTGAGGGCACCAGGCCTGAACCTCTACGAAATAAAAAACCCCGCTTCGTTCGAAGCCGAGAAAACTTTAAAAGGAAAAGCCCCAATGACACTGACTTGCAGTTAGTCCAGAAGCCAAACTAGAGACCGCAAACGGACTCGACTGAGCCAACAGTCCTCCAGGAGACACCGTTGCTCAACAAACGGTCCCCCACCGCTTATCTCCACAAATGGAGACACCAGCCGAAACCCCCAAGGGAACAAGGCAAAGGAGAACCAAGGAAACCGAAAGGTCCCCTAATACAAAAAAGAACACCTCCACGAGTGAGCCCAGCTTACAGAGACCCAAAGGGGTCCAAACAGGGAAAGGAGGCCACGCCTATACCAAGCGAAATCCTGCAAGCACGGAATGCAACTGAAGAGCAAAGTCCTCCCAGTGTCTGACCATAGAATACCAAAGCATTCGACCATGAAAAAGTGTGTAATACACCCAGGTGAAAAAAAAAAAACAAGTTTGAGAACACAGAGTCCATAACAGGATGACACAGAGGGTACTTGCGAGAAAGAAGAAGCAGTCAAGCAAGAAACAGACCGCAAAAACAAACCCCAGTCAGAGGGCACGCACCAGGCAACCTAAGTCGCCGGACCTACACACAGGTCCCTAAAAAAGGGAACACAAAACCTCAATCGAGGCCCCCGAGAAGGAAAGTATACCCTCAGAACCCGAAGGAAGAGTAAACCCTCTTCTGAAATCAATGGAGCAAGTTGAAAGGAAAATCTATACCCTAGAATACTAAGCTAACAGGATAAACTCAACTAAGCTCACACATCCAGAGGAGACTGCTACCCGAATGCAGCTACTTAGACTGCTCAGCCATCCTGAAATGCAGACCCACATCCAGCTGGACCAACCCAGCCTCAGGGATCCAAGACAGGGGAACAAAAGAATTCCGAAACAGGTACAGGAACGAGCGTAAGGATAGCACAGCCATTCCCACAGAGTACAAGTACAACCCGACTCTGAAAACAGACAACAAGGCCATAGACCTAAGGATCTATTAAAAAATAAAGGCCCAAAAAGTCTGCTTGGAGCCAGCAAGACCCTAAGGGGAACCAATCCCACCTTTCTGTCTCCCATCCAGGAGAAGCCCCAAGCAAGGACTCTATCTCCATAGGGAGAATATCCCCTAAAGAAAAGGGATGATGCCGGAAGGGCAACAACTGTCCTCAAGGTCCGAAGTCACCAGCTAATGGGAAGAGAAATTCCCAACACAGATGTCCTAGAAAAAGACCCCCCTACAAGTAGCTTGCCAAGGAGAGGCACAGTCAAACCATTTGCATGCAGAGCAGGGAATCCACGGGAACACTGGCAAGCTGACCAAGGGAATGCAACCCTAAGGCGCACCAGAAATTAGACATCCAACGCCAGCAGCTGGGTATGAACCAACCACCCTTGAGGCTCAAGACACACGGCTAACCACCAGATGAAATGGGCTACTCTGTGGCAAACAGTAAAAAATACTCTGAAAACCTGGCCAACCATGACCAGTTTAGGTAGATGAAGCAAGGACATAGCCCAAGTTCCCACTACCATGGAACACCCCGACCAGCCCTGAGAAGCTTCAGCAACCCGGAAGTCTCAGGGAGAAAACCAGGTCCGGGCACCTAATAGTTCAGGCAAACCTTACCCTAGAACTAAACACCCCAACTGGCCAATAAGCCAGACACAAGGGTATGGATGCATATCCAGAGACTCCGGATAGCGAGAAGAACTCGAAAGCCCCGACCAAAGAAAGGAACCACCCCTAGCTGAAGTCCAACGCGCCAAGGAGCAAGGCTAGAAGTCATATGAAGATACTTCTCAGAGCCTCAGGACACCCAAGGGATACCTCGAGGTCAAAAAAATCCTACTAGCAGGACTAGACTCCCTATCACCTCCGCACAAGCAAAGGACACAAGGAAGAGAAAGGCACTAAGCCTACAAAGCTCCGGAGACCCCCAAGCTAAACCAAGTCCCCTCAGGGAACAACCATAACCAGGAAACACAGATCCCTAAAAGGAGATCCAACTCACTACTGCATATGACATTTATCTGAAGTGCAAGTCTCTAAGACCTAGAAGACAAAAGCACTTACCTGCAGTCTAGCTGGCAGTAAGACGGCTCACAAGGCGTTAAAGGACACATAATCCTTACAGAGACCTGTAAAAAAAGAAGGAACAGGGTAACCAACTCTGGCTTTCTGTACCATGGGCAGCAATGTGTTAGGAAACAAAGCAAAGACTACCTCACACCTTCCTAATTGCTTAAAAGCCACCACTACTCTCCAATTCTATGTCATACGTCTTTTCTTATGTATTTGTTATTACATTTATTCTTTTATATTTCAATAAAGCTTTTTTGAAAATTTAAAAAAAAAAAAAAAAAAAGCCACCACTACTCTACTGAAGAGATTGACATGGACTCAGCTAAACCCAAATCCTTGCTTGCAGGGAAAAGTACTCGAAAAAGGAATTCATTTATTCAGACACCAAACTTCACCTCCTCCATTGACAGTGGCAAAGAAAATAACTGGGGATTATGGGTATTTTAGGAAAGAAAAGTGCTTTTACATTATGTATTTATTATGTTATTCTACTGTGTTTTTTGGTCCTTTAAGTGAAATAATTATACTTACTGATAAATAAATTGTGTCATACACTAAGGACCCGATGACCTAAACCTCGCAATTTCAGACGTGTTTTTTTTTTCTGTCGACCCTCACAGGGGCTGCCCTGGGCAGTCCCTGCGAGTGGCGAGATGGCTTCTATTGAAAGAAATAGAGCTTGCTGGAAAGGGAGCCAAGTGAGCGGGGGGCACACATTAAAAATAACATCCGGCAGCCAATATAATTCACATTTTGCTGCTTTCTGCGTATAGCATCTTACCATTGCTTATATTTTTGTATGCATGTAATTTTCTATTTGGGAGATAAGCATTTTTAGAAAAGCTTGCCACCTTTTAGTTCGCAAGAAAAAACTGATCTGTAGCATGAAAACCTTTACAGAATTACGCTGGGATTAGATTGAAAATGTCATATACGTCCATGAAACTCCTTTTACCTGCTAAATTTCTTTCTTTCTTGACACTGTGAGTCCACAGAATCAGCAATTACTGTTGGGAATATCACTCCTGGCCAGCAGGAGGCGGCAAAGAGCACCACAGCAAAGGTGCTAAGTATCACTTCCCTTCCCACAACCCCAAGTCATTCGACCGAAGGAAAAGGAGAGAAAGGAAATAACACAAGGTTTAGAGGTGCCTGAGGTTTATATAAAAAAAAACTGTCTGAAAAAAAGTGCGGGCCTTGGGCTCACCGTGTCAAGAAATAAATAAATTTATCAGGTAAGCATAAACTTTGTTTTCTCTCTTAAGACACGGTGAGTCCACGGAATCAGCAATTACTGTTGGGAATCAATACCTAAGCTAGAGGACACATGATTAGGGAGGGACAAGACAGGCAACCTAAACAGAAGACGCCACAGGTTGCAGAACCTTTCTCCCAAAAGAAGCCTCAGCCGAGGCAAAAGCATCAAATTTATAGAATTAAGAAAGTGTGCAAAGAAGACCAAGTCGCAGCCTTGCAAATCTGTTCCACAGAGGTCTCATTCTTGAAGTTCCAAGAAGAAGAAACAGCCCTAGTGGAATGAGCTGCAATTCTCTCAGGAGGCTGCTGTCCAGCAGTCTCATATGCCAAACAAATAATACTTCTCAACCAGAGAGAAAGAGAAGTGGCAGTAGCTTTCTGTCCTTTACGTTTCCCAGAAAGCAAACAATGAAGAAGACTGACAAAATTCCTTAGTCGCCTGCAAATAGAATTTAAGAGCCTGCACAACATCTAAGTTGTGCAATAAACATTCCTTATGATAAGAAGGATTAGGACAGAGAGAAGGAACAACAATCTCCGGATTAATATTTCTGTCCGAAACAACCTTAGGAAGAAAAGCAAACTTGGTACGAAGAACTGCCTTATCTGCATGAAATATGAGATAAGACGAGTCACATTGCAAAGCTGAGAGTTCAGAAACCCTCCGTACAGAAGAAATAGCAGTAAGAAACAAAATCTTCCAAGATAATAACTTAATATCTATGGAATGCATAGGCTCAAATTGAGCCTGCTGCAAAACTTTTATAGCAAGGTTAAGACTACAAGGTTAAGACTACAAGGTGGAGCAACAGATTTAAACACAGGCCTGATTCTGACAAAAAGATTGCACATCTGCCAGACACTTGTGTAGCAAAAAAGATAGACAAACCCTTCTCCAGGCCATCCTGGAGAAAGGACAAAACCCCTAGGAATCCTGCCCCTACTTCCAAGAGTAGTCCTGGGATTCACATCAATCAGGGAATTTACACCATACCTTATGGGAAAAGACACCAGAAACAGGCTCGCGAGCCTGAATCATGGTCACAAAGATCGATTTAGAAAAAACAGAATTTATGTTTACCTGATAAATTACTTTCTCCAACGGTGTGTCCGGTCCACGGCGTCATCCTTACTTGTGGGATATTCTCTTCCCCAACAGGAAATGGCAAAGAGCCCAGCAAAGCTGGTCACATGATCCCTCCTAGGCTCCGCCTACCCCAGTCATTCGACCGACGTTAAGGAGGAATATTTGCATAGGAGAAACCATATGGTACCGTGGTGACTGTAGTTAAAGAAAATAAATTATCAGACCTGATTAAAAAACCAGGGCGGGCCGTGGGCCGGCCACACCGGTGGGGAAAGTAATTTATCAGGTAAACATAAATTCTGTTTTCTCCAACATAGGTGTGTCCGGTCCACGGCGTCATCCTTACTTGTGGGAACCAATACCAAAGCTTTAGGACACGGATGAAGGGAGGGAGCAAATCAGGTCACCTAAATGGAAGGCACCACGGCTTGCAAAACCTTTCTCCCAAAAATAGCCTCAGAAGAAGCAAAAGTATCAAACTTGTAAAATTTGGTAAAAGTGTGCAGTGAAGACCAAGTCGCTGCCCTACATATCTGATCAACAGAAGCCTCGTTCTTGAAGGCCCATGTGGAAGCCACAGCCCTAGTGGAATGAGCTGTGATTCTTTCGGGAGGCTGCCGTCCGGCAGTCTCGTAAGCCTATCTGATGATGCTTTTAATCCAAAAAGAGAGAGAGGTAGAAGTTGCTTTTTGACCTCTCCTTTTACCGGAATAAACAACAAACAAGGAAGATGTTTGTCTAAAATCCTTTGTAGCATCTAAATAGAATTTTAGAGCGCGAACAACATCCAAATTGTGCAACAAACGTTCCTTCTTTGAAACTGGTTTCGGACACAGAGAAGGTACGATAATCTCCTGGTTAATGTTTTTGTTAGAAACAACTTTTGGAAGAAAACCAGGTTTAGTACGTAAAACCACCTTATCTGCATGGAACACCAGATAAGGAGGAGAACACTGCAGAGCAGATAATTCTGAAACTCTTCTGGCAGAAGAAATTGCAACTAAAAACAAAACTTTCCAAGATAATAATTTAATATCAACGGAATGCAAGGGTTCAAACGGAACCCCCTGAAGAACTGAAAGAACTAAATTGAGACTCCAAGGAGGAGTCAAAGGTTTGTAAACAGGCTTAATTCTAACCAGAGCCTGAACAAAAGCTTGAACATCTGGCACAGCAGCCAGTTTTTTGTGAAGTAACACCGACAAGGCAGAAATCTGTCCCTTCAGGGAACTTGCAGATAATCCTTTTTCCAATCCTTCTTGAAGGAAGGATAGGATCCTAGGAATCTTAACCTTGTCCCAAGGGAATCCTTTAGATTCACACCAACAGATATATTTTTTCCAAATTTTGTGGTAAATCTTTCTAGTTACAGGCTTTCTGGCCTGAACAAGAGTATCGATAACAGAATCTGAGAACCCTCGCTTCGATAAAATCAAGCGTTCAATCTCCAAGCAGTCAGCTGGAGTGAAACCAGATTCGGATGTTCGAACGGACCCTGAACAAGAAGGTCTCGTCTCAAAGGTAGCTTCCAAGGTGGAGCCGATGACATATTCACCAGATCTGCATACCAAGTCCTGCGTGGCCACGCAGGAGCTATCAAGATCACCGACGCCCTCTCCTGATTGATCCTGGCTACCAGCCTGGGGATGAGAGGAAAGGGCGGGAACACATAAGCTAGTTTGAAGGTCCAAGGTGCTACTAGTGCATCCACTAGAGCCGCCTTGGGATCCCTGGATCTGGACCCGTAGCAAGGAACTTTGAAGTTCTGACGAGAGGCCATCAGATCCATGTCTGGAATGCCCCACAGCTGAGTGACTTGGGCAAAGATTTCCGGATGGAGTTCCCACTCCCCCGGATGCAATGTCTGACGACTCAGAAAATCCGCTTCCCAATTTTCCACTCCTGGGATGTGGATAGCAGACAGGTGGCAGGAGTGAGACTCCGCCCATAGAATGATTTTGGTCACTTCTTCCATCGCTAGGGAACTCCTTGTTCCCCCCTGATGGTTGATGTACGCAACAGTTGTCATGTTGTCTGATTGAAACCGTATGAACTTGGCCCTCGCTAGCTGAGGCCAAGCCTTGAGAGCATTGAATATCGCTCTCAGTTCCAGAATATTTATCGGTAGAAGAGATTCTTCCCGAGACCAAAGACCCTGAGCTTTCAGGGATCCCCAGACCGCGCCCCAGCCCATCAGACTGGCGTCGGTCGTGACAATGACCCACTCTGGTCAGCGGAATGTCATCCCTCGTGACAGGTTGTCCAGGGACAGCCACCAACGGAGTGAGTCTCTGGTCCTCTGATTTACTTGTATCTTCGGAGACAAGTCTGTATAGTCCCCATTCCACTGACTGAGCATGCACAGTTGTAATGGTCTTAGATGAATGCGCGCAAAAGGAACTATGTCCATTGCCGCTACCATCAACCCGATCACTTCCATGCACTGAGCTATGGAAGGAAGAGGAACGGAATGAAGTATCCGACAAGAGTCTAGAAGTTTTGTTTTTCTGGCCTCTGTTAGAAAAATCCTCATTTCTAAGGAGTCTATAATTGTTCCCAAGAAGGGAACCCTTGTTGACGGGGATAGAGAACTCTTTTCCACGTTCACTTTCCATCCGTGAGATCTGAGAAAGGCCAGGACGATGTCCGT
The DNA here is from genome assembly GCF_027579735.1 of Bombina bombina. NCBI lineage: Eukaryota > Metazoa > Chordata > Amphibia > Anura > Bombinatoridae > Bombina > Bombina bombina. Next base: position 453,404,284 of record NC_069499.1, read on the forward strand.
GTGAGCCTTTGCTTGAGGAAGGGACGACGCTTGAATCAAAATGTCGTCCAAGTAAGGTACTACAGCAATGCCCCTTGGTCTTAGCACAGCTAGAAGGGACCCTAGTACCTTTGTGAAAATCCTTGGAGCAGTGGCTAATCCGAAAGGAAGCGCCACGAACTGGTAATGTTTGTCCAGGAATGCGAACCTTAGGAACCGATGATGTTCCTTGTGGATAGGAATATGTAGATACGCATCCTTTAAATCCACCGTGGTCATGAATTGACCTTCCTGGATTGAAGGAGGAATAGTTCGAATGGTTTCCATCTTGAACGATGGAACCTTGAGAAACTTGTTTAAGATCTTGAGATCTAAGATTGGTCTGAACGTTCCCTCTTTTTTGGGAACTATGAACAGATTGGAGTAGAACCCCATCCCTTGTTCTCTTAATGGAACAGGATGAATCACTCCCATTTTTAACAGGTCTTCTACACAATGTAAGAATGCCTGTCTTTTTATGTGGTCTGAAGACAACTGAGACCTGTGGAACCTCCCCCTTGGGGGAAGTCCCTTGAATTCCAGAAGATAACCTTGGGAGACTATTTCTAGCGCCCAAGGATCCAGAACATCTCTTGCCCAAGCCTGAGCGAAGAGAGAGAGTCTGCCCCCCACCAGATCCGGTCCCGGATCGGGGGCCAACATTTCATGCAGTCTTGGTAGCAGTGGCAGGTTTCTTGGCCTGCTTTCCTTTGTTCCAGCCTTGCATTGGTCTCCAAGCTGGCTTGGCTTGAGAAGTATTACCCTCTTGCTTAGAGGACGTAGCACCTTGGGCTGGTCCGTTTCTACGAAAGGGACGAAAATTAGGTTTATTTTTTGCCTTGAAAGGCCGATCCTGAGGAAGGGCGTGGCCCTTACCCCCAGTGATATCAGAGATAATCTCTTTCAAGTCAGGGCCAAACAGCGTTTTCCCCTTGAAAGGAATGTTAAGTAGCTTGTTCTTGGAAGACGCATCAGCCGACCAAGATTTCAACCAAAGCGCTCTGCGCGCCACAATAGCAAACCCAGAATTCTTAGCCGCTAACCTAGCCAATTGCAAAGTGGCGTCGAGGGTGAAAGAATTAGCCAATTTGAGAGCATTGATTCTGTCCATAATCTCCTCATAAGGAGGAGAATCACTATCGACTGCCTTTATCAGCTCATCGAACCAGAAACATGCGGCTGTAGCGACAGGGACAATGCATGAAATTGGTTGTAGAAGGTAACCCTGCTGAACAAACATCTTTTTAAGCAAACCTTCTAATTTTTTATCCATAGGATCTTTGAAAGCACAACTATCCTCTATGGGTATAGTGGTGCGTTTGTTTAAAGTGGAAACCGCTCCCTCGACCTTGGGGACTGTCTGCCATAAGTCCTTTCTGGGGTCGACCATAGGAAACAATTTTTTAAATATGGGGGGAGGGACGAAAGGAATACCTGGCCTCTCCCATTCTTTATTAACAATGTCCGCCACCCGCTTGGGTATAGGAAAAGCTTCTGGGAGCCCCGGCACCTCTAGGAACTTGTCCATTTTACATAGTTTCTCTGGGATGACCAACTTGTCACAATCATCCAGAGTGGATAATACCTCCTTAAGCAGAATGCGGAGATGTTCCAACTTAAATTTAAATGCAATCACATCAGGTTCAGCCTGTTGAGAAATGTTCCCTGAATCAGTAATTTCTCCCTCAGACAAAACCTCCCTGGCCCCATCAGACTGGGTTAGGGGCCCTTCAGAGATATTAATATCAGCGTCGTCATGCTCTACAGTATCTAAAACAGAGCAGCCGCGCTTACGCTGACAAGTGTTTATTTTGGCTAAAATGTTTTTGACAGAATTATCCATTACAGCCGTTAATTGTTGCATAGTAAGGAGTATTGGCGCGCTAGATGTACTAGGGGCCTCCTGAGTGGGCAAGACTCGTGTAGACGAAGGAGGGAATGATGCAGTACCATGCTTACTCCCCTCACTTGAGGAATCATCTTGGGCATCATTGTCATTATCACATAAATCACATTTATTTAAATGAATAGGAATTCTGGCTTCCCCACATTCAGAACACAGTCTATCTGGTAGTTCAGACATGTTAAACAGGCATAAACTTGATAACAAAGTACAAAAACGTTTTAAAATAAAACCGTTACTGTCACTTTAAATTTTAAACTGAACACACTTTATTACTGCAATTGCGAAAAAACATGAAGGAATTGTTCAAAATTTATCAAATTTTCACCACAGTGTCTTAAAGCCTTAAAAGTATTGCACACCAAATTTGGAAGCTTTAACCCTTAAAATAACGGAACCGGAGCCGTTTTAAACTTTAACCCCTTTACAGTCCCTGGTATCTGCTTTGCTGAGACCCAACCAAGCCCAAAGGGGAATACGATACCAAATGACGCCTTCAGAAAGTCTTTTCTAAGTATCAGAGCTCCTCTCACATGCGACTGCATGCCATGCCTCTCAAAAACAAGTGCGCCACACCGGCACGAAAATGAGGCTCTGCTTATGCTTTGGGAAAGCCCCTAAGGAATAAGGTGTCTAATACAGTGCCTGCCGATATTATTATATCAAAATACCCAGATAAAATGATTCCTCAAGGCTAAATATGTGTTAATAATGAATCGATTTAGCCCAGAAAAAGTCTACAGTCTTAATAAGCCCTTGTGAAGCCCTTATTTACGATCGTAATAAACATGGCTTACCGGATCCCATAGGGAAAATGACAGCTTCCAGCATTACATCGTCTTGTTAGAATGTGTCATACCTCAAGCAGCAAGAGACTGCACACTGTTCCCCCAACTGAAGTTAATTGCTCTCAACAGTCCTGTGTGGAACAGCCATGGATTTTAGTTACGGTTGCTAAAATCATTTTCCTCATACAAACAGAAATCTTCATCTCTTTTCTGTTTCTGAGTAAATAGTACATACCAGCACTATTTCAAAATAACAAACTCTTGATTGAATAATAAAAACTACAGTTAAACACTAAAAAACTCTAAGCCATCTCCGTGGAGATGTTGCCTGTACAACGGCAAAGAGAATGACTGGGGTAGGCGGAGCCTAGGAGGGATCATGTGACCAGCTTTGCTGGGCTCTTTGCCATTTCCTGTTGGGGAAGAGAATATCCCACAAGTAAGGATGACGCCGTGGACCGGACACACCTATGTTGGAGAAACCATGCTTAGCCAGAACTAAGCATTCAATCTCCAAGCAGAAAGTTTCAGAGAAAACAAAAAGTTGGATGAAAGAATGGACCCTGAATTAGAAGGTCCTTCCTCAGGAACAACCACCAAGGTGGAAGAATTACATTTCCGTTAGGACTGTATACCAGATCCTGTGAGACTAAGTAGGAACTATTCAAAATACCGATGCTCACTCCTATTTGATACGAGCAATGACTCGTGGAAGGAGAGCAAACTGAGGAACAGGGATCTCAGACTGAAAACCCCAGGAACCGCCACGGTATTTAACAGAACAACCTGCTAATTTCTTGACCATTAAGATAACTCGGAAGCTTGGTGTACTGCCATCTCCAAATCCAGCACCCCCCATTTTAGGGTTAAGCTGGAGAACACCTCCGGGAGAAGCGCCCACTACCCGGATGAAAAATATGATTACTCAAAAAGTCAGCTCCGGGTTTCACTCCTGAAATGAGAATACTCGATAAACCACAATGTGATTGTTCGTCCACAGAACAGTCCACGCCAATAACGGCCAAGGAACTCCAGGTTCCTCCCCGGTGGTTAATGAAAACCACAGAGATGACAATGTTTCACTAGAATCTGGCAACTCGGAAAAGACAACCGAGGTCAATCCATCAGAGCATTGAAAATCGCTCTCCAGGATACAGAGAGAGCAGGCTCCTCCCAAGTCTCTAGTCACTGACCCAACAGGCTAGCGACCGGGTCACCATTACTCAGGAAGGTCTCCGTAAGCATGCGCCCGAAACAGATGCTCCTGAGAAAAATAAAAGATTCTGGAGAATGTGGGCAATGATCCCGCTACCTCTCACAAGCTAAGAGAGCACTCTACCACTAATTCCCCTCTTTGATCCACAGGAAAGAATCTCATGGCGACAGATCTAGATCTACCTGTCGAGACAGAGCCACAAGATCCTTGGTTAACAGCAGATTCTAAAATGGAATCAAGGAAAGGGATGATGTCCAATGAAACAACTATCAGACCAATTACCTCCATACATTAAGCCACTGAAGGGCCAAAATATATAATCCCTTAAGAAAATACCCCTGTAGCTGGAACAAGGGAACTCAGTTTCAGATTCACTTCCATCCAAGGAAATGAAGAAAGACAACAAGATCTCTGTATGAGAGGGAAACCCAAAACTGAAGTGTTTGACAGAAAGGCAAAACTCAGGAACTGAAAACAAACGTCGTCCAGGTCAATGGTCACCATGAACTGACCCTCTTGGACCAAAGGAAGAATGGAACCACTGGTTTCCAATTGAAGGATGGTACACAGAGAAGACTTGTTGAAACACTTTGATCTATCAAAGGATGAAAAATCCCCACTTTCTCAGGAACCATGAACAGAATTATAGACCCTGTTCCCATATAGGAACTGGTACTATAATTTATAGGGAAGAGAGGTCCCAAACGCACTTCAACAATGCCTCACCGTTATCTGACCTGAAGATAAAATGAGGAGGAACCTGTCTCTGGAAGGTATGTAAGAATTCTATATAGAAGACCTGAAATACTATGTCCTCAGCCTGAGACATCTTGTATCCCAACAGAGAGATTCAGCCCCCCACCTGAACTTCGATCCCAGATTCGGCCCAACTCCTTTAGTTCTATGCATCCCTTTTCCTGTCAGATCCGGACCAAACAAGGTCTTACCCTTGTAAGGAAGTGCCAGAAGCTAGGACTCAGAGGAAAAATCCACCTAACCTGAACATAGCCACAAAGCCCCATGATCTAGCACAGTGAAGCCAGATATATTGGCTCCCGGCTAAAAACTTGCATGGTAACATCAGAAATAAAGGAATTAGTTAGCTTAAGAACCTAATAGTGTTCTGGATCTCCTCCTTAAAGGAGTCCCTCCCAAATGGATCGAACAAGGCATCGCACCAGTATAAATAAAAAGAGAGAAGTGCTCAAACTGGGAACGAACAATAGCATAATAGCTTGTTCTATGGCTAGTTACCACCCTAGAAGCAGCCTCTTTTTGCTCAATATGTGCCTTTCACAGAGAAGAACTTTCCTGTAGCATATCAGTCTGATCCTGACTTCACAGTACAGTCCAGCACCGAAATACCAGGCAATCCCTCTCTGAACAAGAGAAACAGCAAAACCCCAGACGTACGTTTCTGCCTATTGTGGGCCTCGTCAGTGAGGTGCAGCCATATCCCTTCTAGGCACGCTGAGCAACGGGTCCACGTCTGGATTCCCGCATCACACTTAGGGAGACTTCCCTAAGTGTCATAATTTGCATAAATAAAAAGAGAGAAGCGCTCACTTGCCCTGTAAGCCTTCAGCTTAGACCAATGATCCTGAAAAGAACAGCTACTCTCTCTAGGAATCTTAGTTCTCTCAGCCAGAGTAGAAAATTCCTACTACTGTAGGCACTGTGCGTCATGATATTTCATGGAAACAGTGACTGAAAACATCCTTTTAAAGACAGGAACAAGGAAGGGAAAAAAAATTCCATTCCTTTGAAAAATCTCCTAGCACGGTCTGGTAAAGGAAAAACTTCCACAGAAGAATCCTAGCATTTATAAAGCTTACTAGATTCGTTAGGGATTGACAACGAAAGACGTATCAAAGTCGCTCCAAAGCAGCCAAAACCTCCTCGACCATACACAAAGATACTTCAGCATCAGATAAAGGAATTATACTGTCCAAATCTGAGATTTCACCCTAAGAGGCTACCGACGTATCCACCTCATAAGCCCTATGAGGAAGAGCAACCTGAGTAGGCGAAACAGAAACCTTTCTATCTGACTATCTAATTTTCCTCTTGCTATTCCTCTGAAAAGAAGAAAAAACAGATAAAGCTACAAATACCACAGTGAATATCTGAGCTGTAAAATCTGCCGGCAAATACACTCCTCCAGGAGATTGAGAGGAACCGCAGGGCACTGTATGTAACGGCAGTAAAGCTTCGGAAAAAAAGAGAAGAAGGCTGTGGAATTGCCTAAACAGCTTCTTCCTGTGAGACATCAGACTCATAAGGCAAATTATTTATATACTCTAGCAATCTAGTTATACCAATTAAAACAAAATTGCATAGAGAACAATTGTCTTAGACTTTATCAAAAGAAACATCACTTAAAAAATGATATACAGGAAAGTAGCCTTATAAATTTGAAACTGAAAATGTATATACTGTAGATATAGCCACTATACTATGAAGTATTTATTTCCCAAAGCATGAATAAAATTTTATTCCCAATCAAGAGAAGAAAACTAAACAACTACTGTCACTTTAAGAGCTACCACTCAGTTCCAACCTATATGCTATCAAGAAATATGCTAGCAAGAAACTGTGCCACCATTTGACAAGGGACGCATGGGTGTTTATATATTGATTAAATACTGTCTAAATTAGCAAGAAACTGCGCTCTCATTCTAGCAATTCCCTTGCATCTAATAACGAAGTGGATCATGCTCCTAAAAGAGTGCTCAACCAGCTAAAGATGGCACCGCTGCACTACTCTGAAAAGAAGGAGGCGGGACCATCACAAGCAGCCAACAATTTTGTACTCCGCTTTCTAAAATTAATGGCATACTCCAAGAGACACGGAGGTCTCTGTCCCAGCAGGGCACAAGAAAATTAACATAACACGCTCCAAAATTTTAGAAAGGAACAGAAGCTTTTAAAATTGATTTAACAAAGAGCGGTATAGCTCTTTAGAAAGTTATAGGAATGGAGCCCTTATTCAAACTCGTGCTCTCCTAATGGACACACAGCAGGACCTGAAACTGAATAAAAAAACTTTAAAAGGTTTAACCGCTATCTGTACCACAGAGCCTCTGTTATTTTAATGTGCACCCAAACATAAAGTACACTTAAAGGACCAGTCAACACAGTAGATTTGCATAATCAACAAATGCAAGATAACAAGACAATGTAATAGCACTTAGTCTGAACTTCAAATGAGTAGTAGATTTTTTTCTGACAATTTTAAAAGTTATGCCAATTTCCACTCACCCTGTACCATGTGACAGTCATCAGCCAATCACAAATGCATACACGTACCATGTGACAGCCATCAGCCAATCACAAATGCATACACATTTATTCTGTGAAGTCTTGCAAATGCTCAGTAGGAGCTGGTGACTCAAAAAGTTTAAATATAAAAAAACTGTGCACATTTTGTTACTGGAAGTAAATTGGAAAGTTGTTTACAATTGCTGCTCTATCTGAATAATGAAAGTTTAATTTTGTCTTGAGTGTCCCTTTAAGAAGAGTAATCTGAGCCACAAAGGAGGATCAACTCCTTCCTCTCCATAGTCACATACATTTCAGCGCTTGCCCACTGCTAGAAAAAAACCTTCTCTATGAAGGAATTTATGTCCCACATTAAGTGCAGCATTAGCCTAGAGTCCTTAACCTCTTCAGTGCTAGCCTTCTAGATCCAGAAGACAAAAAGTCACTTACCTACACATCCAGCTGTCCAGGAGGAGGACAGTTCACCCGGTATGAGAGGATGCCACTCCTCACAGAGACCTGTGGAAAACAGAAAGATCAGAGTAAACCTACTCAGGCTTTCAATACCAGGGCAGCAACATGTTAGGAAAACACAGCAAGTCCCACCTTACAAGTTTCTAACTGCTTTAAAGCCACCACTGCCCTACTGAAGAGACTGACATGGAGTACCACTAGACCCCATCTTGTGAGGAAAGATCAGAGCAAACCTACTCTGGCTTTCAAAATAATAAAATCTTGATTTAAGTGAAATAAAACCAATTTTTCTTCAGACATCAAAAACTCCACCTCCTCCTTGCACTGAAGGCAAAGAGAATAACTGGGGGTTGTGGGAAGGGAAGTGATACCTAACAGCTTTGCTGTGGTGCTCTTTGCCTCCTCCTGCTGGCCAGGAGTGATATTCCCAACAGTAATTGCCGATTCCGTGGACTCACGGTGTCTTAAGAAAAATGTTTTCCCTGCTTATATTTGTGTGAATGGTTTGATTATTTGTTTTGTATGATGTTTAAAATGCGAAATTTATTATGCACTTTTCATACAAAAAGCTGTATACGCCCCTTAGTGAGACCCCCTGTTTTAAGGGTATAAAGGGCTTCATATCATTCCACCAGGAAAATAGAAGGACTGGTGAGCATTCTTTAATAATCTCGCCAGCCCAGAGAGCTTTAGATCATCGAGACCTATGTGTTATATTCGGTACTGGTGGGTAATACTTTTACATCCAATTGGAGTCGATGGAGACTTTTCAGAGCTCCTTTATGCCTCATCACATATACAATTATAACTCTCTCAGTTTCAGTTCACCCATAAGGCAAGATTTATCAAAGTCGGGTGGACAGAGGCGTACATCTTCGCCCCCATCAGCCCGGCATTACTTCACAGCCCCATGATTGGCTGCATGCGAGAGCAGGAGCTCTCAATCTCCCTGCTAGTAAAAGTCCAGGGGGATTGAGATAAGTCACATAGCAGGTGGAGTAGTGACTAAGTTCAGCTGCACATTTGCTCATGTGAGCCTTCAGTCAGATCCTATGATAAATCTAGCCCTAGTAAAACTAGGCCATTATACAACAGAAAGGAGATTAACTTGTATGACTTCAAGAAATGTTGTTGTTTGTGTTTTATATGTGTCTTGTTTCCAGAAGTATATAAAATGGATGTTGTAGTAATAGAAAATAAATATTTTTTTATGTTAGTGAGAAGGGTGAAAAGTCCTTAAAGGGATAGAAAGGTCAAAATTGAATCAATTTTAAATAAAAGCATTTTTGTAATATACTTCCATTGGCAAAAACATTTCTAAAAGAAATTATTACTGTTTTTCAGCAGCATAAGCATACATGCTGCGAGGACCCGTGCATCAGTTTGTTAACAACACTTTATCAGGGAGTCAGCAGTGGCTTGTATGAAATTTCACAGAAACAATACACACCACCACCAGCTCTATAAGCATATGTGCATATGCTGCTGAAAAACAGTTATAACTTTTATTAGAAGTATTTTGCTAATAGAAGTATATTGCACATTTAAATGCACCTCATGCACATTTTAATTTTGACCTTTCTATCCCTTTGGACCAGATGTAAAGGCACACACAATTTCCCTTTAAACTGTCAAAGAATTGGCAACTGCCATTATGGAGTTAGTCTCTAACCCCACAGAAACATGTGTCTTCATTGGTTGGGGTAAAGCAGTTAATCCACGGAAAAACATAGCCTTTACATACATCCCGGCAGTGTCACAGAAGACTAACAATTAACCTGCCAACATACCTCCAATTATTATTCTCCTGTCAAGAAACATTAAAACAGTAAAGTACTGATTTTATGAAGACAAAATAAGACTGATGTTTTCAGAGGCAACTCAAAGAACTTTAGACAAGAATTCAGATATTGTCAGTAGAAGTAACTTATCCTGGACTAGATTACAAGTGCAATGCAAACCAACAATTCAGGGTCCGTTATCCTTAGTGCCGCCTTGCACAAAGAATAACGCCTAATCTGGGTTTACAACTGTGTGGTCTATGATCAGGTGCTGGACTGGGAAGGAACTAAAGAGGATGCTTGAGTTAGATTGAGAGATTACTAGAAGGTGATCAGAAACTGAAGGACGACTGACAAGCTCTATTTGATAACAGCAATTCAAAGAAATCAGGTCAACCAGATGATGAAAAATTGATCACCATCATAAAAACATTTCTTGTAAAACAAAAAAAAATGTACACATGTAAAAGAAATAAACACATGTAAACAAGGCAAATATTCCCCTCGAATTCCTAAAATGCAGCAAGCAATTCTGCAGTACCTGAACATATGTTCATGTTTCAGGCTGTGTGTTTATATCCGGCCTCCTATAAAAAACAAATTATGCTTACCAGATAATTTAATCTCCTTCTGTATAAGGAGAGTCTACGGCTTCATTCCTTATTGTTGGCAAATACTGAACCTGGCCACCAGGAGGAGGCAATGACACCCCAGCCAATGGCTTAGATACCTCTCCCACTTCCCCTTTCCCCCATTCATTCTGCAGAGGGATCAAGGAACAGTAGGAGAAATATCAGGGTATAAAAGGTGCCAGAAGAGAAATATAAATTTAGGGGGCCGCGGACTCATACAGAAGGAAATTAAATTATCTGGTAAGCATAATTTATGTTTTCTTAATCTGTATAAGGAGAGTCCACGTCTTCATTCCTTACTGTTGGGAAACTTATACCCAAGCTCTAGAGGACACTGAATGATAATGGGAGGGACAAAAATAGAGGTGGACCCTAATCTTAGGGCACCACAGCCTGCAAAACCTCTCTCCCGAAGGCTGCTTCAGCTGAAGCAAAAACATCAAACTTGTAAAATGTAGAAAAAGTATGTAAGGAGGACCAGGTAGCGCATTACAAATCTGATCCATAGAGGCCTCGTTCTTAAAAACCCAAAAAGAACCTACTGCTCTCGTAGAATGAGCCGTAATTCTCTGAGGAGGTCTATGTCCAGCTGTCTCATAAGCGAAGCGGATAAGACTCCTCAACCAAAAAGATAAGGAAGTCGAAGAGACCTTCCGACCCTTGCGCTTCCCAGAACATGCCACAAACAGTTTGTCTAAAATCTTTAGTAGCCGGAGATAAAACTTCAAGGCACGAACCACGTCTAAATAATGAAGTAAACGTTCCTTTCGAAGAAGAAGGATTAGGACACAAAGAAGGGACCAAAATCTCTTGATTAATGTTGCGGTCTGACACGACTTTAGGGAGAAACCCTAACTTAGTAGTAGGACAGCCTTATACGAATGGAACACCAGATAAGGAGACTCACATTGCAAGGCGGCAATTTCAGATACTCTGCGCGCAATAGCCAGTAGAAAAAGAACCTTCCAGGACAACAACTTAATGCCAATTTCATGCATAGGCTCAAACGGAGCCCTTTGCAAAACTTTAAGAACCAGATTCAGACTCCAAGGGGGAGCTGAAGATCTGAACACAGGTCTGATCCTAATCAGAGCCTCAACAAAAGAGTGAACATCTGGATGCTCAGAGAGTCTCTTGTGCAGTAAAACAGGCAAGGCCGAAATCTGTCCCCTCAGGGAACTGGCCGAAAGACCCTTCTCCAGTCCATCCTGGAGAAACAATAGAATCCTGGCAACCTTAACTTTATGCCAAGGAAATCCACGCCAGAATAAGTAGGTTTTCCACACCTTATGATAGATGCGACGACTAACCGGCTTACGAGCTTGAATGAGTATCAATAACTCTCTCAGAAAACCCTCTCTTGGCAAGGACTAAGCTTTCAATCTCCACTCAGTCAGCCTCAGAGAATCTAGATTTTGATGAATGTAACGGATACCCCGGCTAGCCCGACTGGGTAGCTCCGCCAAACGGGTCCTGCTTCCTCCCTGCCGACTGCAGCTATGTAGCTGGCAAGTGACCACAGCCTGTAGCCACCCCTGATGCCCGACAGCACCAGTACTAAGTGTCCCACCCTGTGGAGGACTCCAGGCTACCCCGACTGGGTAGCTCTGCCAGAGGGTCCTTCCTTTGCCTGGAACAGGCTGCTATGTAGCCCAGGAAAGTGACTAGACAGACCAGCATTCAGGTGAAATAAGAACTGCCTTTATTGGGACAAACACAAATCTTTTATACACACACACACACATCTCTTGATAAAACAGGGAGACAATGCCACAGTTTTCCAGCCATTCCCGCCCCTCCAGACTGACCGGTGCCTCCATAGCAACCATAGTCTCACAGAATCCCAGGACACAGTGGTGACTGTTTTGGGGTGACCCCGGGGGAGCGGCGGCACTTCCAGGGTGTCATTTGAAAGCTCTCGGTCCCCAGATGCCGCAGTCCAAAAAGCGGCATAATTCGTTATAGGGGACAGCCCGTTGAAGTTATGGGGGTAGGGGTGTCAAAAACCCCCGGTTCCCAAAGCAGCCCCCCTCCGGTAAATCCCCCACCTCTTGTCCTCCCTAGGGGCTACTAATCCCCAAAAGAGCGGAGCTCTGGGGCACATGGTTGCTGGAACGACCAGGGGTAAAGTTAGCGGGTGTCCTGCTGTCCTGTGGCCGACCGGGAGTTCCAGGAGCCCAGACAGGCTGAGAGGGGTTAGGCGGGTGTCCGTGGTGAGGCAGGCGGCCGACCGGGAGTTCCAGGGGCCCAGCCAGCCTAGCAGGGTTTTCCTGGTCATACACAAGACAAGCAAACCAAAGCTTCCAGGGATTGTGGTTGCTCTGAGGAGCCCAAAACCACTGAGAAACAACAGGGGTGAGGTTGTAGGGGGGTGTGGTGGGGGTAGCCTTAGCTGTCTGGTATCCATGACATCTGCCCCCCTGCAGTTCGGCAGAGCCGGCTAGACCCTTAACGAATTGGCCTGGGGCTGTCCAACGGTGGCCCTCCACTTCTCGGTTGCTGGGAGAGGTTATCCCATCCCTCCTGAGCTTGGGGCATCCTGGGGGGTTCCTGGTGGAATTTATACCCTGCGCCCTGGGCACAGGGATAGTCACATAAGGCAAAGTCCCAAAAAAGTTTGCTAAGGCCAGCTCCCAAACAATTGCTGTCTCACAAGTTCCAGTGTCCTTAAGTTCCATGGCCACACTGCCTCTCTCTGTGACACTCTGTTTAGTACCGGCGGACCCACCCACAAACAAAGCTAGTGCCGGTATCCCAGCTGTATTCCCACTCCAGACCGGAGGTTGCTCCTTGGTGGGGCAGGCAAAGCTCGGGTGCCCAAACATGTGGCACCAACTGTATAAGCTTTTATCCTCCTTGCCTAATGCAACGCCTGCCCCCGGTGAGAAATACTCCGGGACAATAAAAGAGTAGAGACCCTGCCAAGCTACTGAGGGGAGAGACCGTCTGTCTCTTCTCCCAAGAAGGAGATCCAACGATGGGGAGGGAGGTCTGCTACCTCCGCTCCACGGGAAATTGTACTGCTGCTGGGGAGGGAGACCGGCTGTCTCTGTTCCCTGTACGGAGTTCTGCCGCTGGGGAGAGAGACCAACTGTCTCCTCTCCCAGAAAGGGATTCGGCCGCTGGGGAGAGATATTGATACCAATCTCTCCCTGCAAGGGCTTCTCTGTAAGGGGAGGGAGGATGACTACCTCCACTCCCGAAGGATGGATCTGCCGCTGGGGAGAGAGACCGACTGTCTGCTCTCTCAGGAAGGGGTTCTGCTGCTGCGAAGAGTTATCGACATCCATCTCTCCCTGCAAGGGGTTCTCTGTAAGGGGAGGGAGGACGACTACCGCCACTCCCGCAGGATAGCTCTGGAAATGGGGAGAGAGACCGATTGTCTCCACTCCCAGGGGATGGATCTGCCGCTGGGGAGAGAGACCGATTGTCTCCTCTCCAGGCTCCTGGCTCTGCTGCTGGGGAGAGAGACCGACGGTCTCCTCTCCTGGGAAGGGGTTCTGCTGCTGGGGAGAGTTATCAACATCCATCTCTCCCTGCAAGGGGTTCTCTGTAAGGGGAGGGAAGACGACTACCTCCACTCGAAGGGGATGGCTCTGCCGCTGGGGAGAGAGACCGATTGTCTCCTCTCCCGGCTCCTGGCTCTGCCGCTGGGGAGAGAGACCGACTGTCTCCTCTCCCAGGAAGGGGTTCTCTTTCTGCGATAGGAACCGGGACAATGACCCCTAAGGAGGACAGATCCCGCACACACCCCAGAAAGCCTTCCCTCTTTTCTGGTTTTGAAGACAGGTTTGAGAGGAGAAATCTGCCCTTGGGTGGATGAGGTGCGACTAGTATCCCAAACCTCTTTCTGCGATAGGAACCAGGACAATGACCCCTAAGGAGGACAGATCCCGCACACACCCAGAAAGCCTTCCCTCTTTTCTGGTTTTGAAGACAGGTTTGAGAGGAGAAATCTGCCCTTGGGTGGATGAGGTGTGACTAGTATCCCAAACCTCTTTCTGCGATAGGAACCGGGACAATGACCCCTAAGGAGGACAGATCCCGCACACACCCCAGAAAGCCTTCCCTCTTTTCTGGTTTTGAAGACAGGTTTGAGAGGAGAAATCTGCCCTTGGGTGGATGAGGTGCGACTAGTATCCCAAACCTCTTTCTGCGATAGGAACCAGGACAATGACCCCTAAGGAGGACAGATCCCGCACACACCCAGAAAGCCTTCCCTCTTTTCTGGTTTTGAAGACAGATTTGAGAGGAGAAATCTGCCCTTGGGTGGATGAGGTGTGACTAGTATCCCAAACCTCTTTCTGCGATAGGAACCGGGACAATGACCCCTAAGGAGGACAGATCCCGCACACACCCCAGAAAGCCTTCCCTCTTTTCTGTTTTGAAGACAGGTTTGAGAGGATAAATCTGCCCTTGGGTGGATGAGATTTGAAATTCATCATGTATCCCTGAGCTACGACCTCCAGGACCCACGGATCCTGCACATCCTCGAACCAAGCGTCTGAAAACAGCAACAGTCTGCCCCCTACATGATCCAGCTCCGTATCGGGGGCCGCCCCTTCATGCCGACTGGTTCTCAGCGGGCTTCTTGTTCTGCTTGGATTTATTCCAGGATAGAGCTGGCTTACAAGTGCTCTTGGTTTTCTCGGGCTTAGGGGAGGACTACTGACATTGGGACTTTTTAGAACAAAAAATTAGATCCTTGTCCCTTAGATTTGTTCTCTTTATCCTGCGGTAGAAAGGCCCCCTTGCCCCCTGCAACTGTGGCGATAGAGTCCAGGCCTGAACCAAATAAAATATTTCCCTTAAAGGGGAGGGAAAGTAGTCTAGACTTAGAAGTCATGTCCGCAGACCAGGACTTCAGCTAGAGTGCCTGACGGGTCTGTACTGAGAAACCAGAGATGCTGAGATTTTAGCATTCAGGTGAATAATCTGCATGTTTGCATCACAGATAAAAGAATTGGCAATTCTCAAAGCTTTAATTCTTTCTTGGATAACATCAAGGGGACCCTCCACCTCGATCAAATCCGCTAAGGAGTCGCACCAGTAGGCCGCAGCTCCAGAAACCGAGGCAACAGCCGCTGCCGGTTGAAATAAATATCTCGTATGAGGAAACATTTTCCTGAGAAAAGATTCCATCTTCTTATCTATTGGCTCTCTGAATGACAAGCTATCCTAAAGAGGGATAGTAGTACGCCTAGCTAACGTGGAGATAGCGCCAACCACCTTAGGGACGGAACCCCACAACTCCAGCAGAGAGTCCGGGAATACATTTTTAAAGGCAGACAAAGGGGAAAACTTAAATTACGCTTACCAGATAATTTTCTTTTCTTCTGACAGGGAGAGTCCACAGCTGCATTCATTACTTTTGGGAAATCAATACCCAAGCTTTAGAGGACACTGAATGCAAAACAGGCAGGAAAAAAAAGTGGCCCATTTTGAGGGCACCACAGCCTGCAATAACCCAAACACCCGATAAAAGAAAACGCGTCAACAGAAGCAGAAGAGACAAAAAAGGAAGAGGACCAAGTAATTGCCCATCAGTTAGAACCATAAAGATCCTTGCTAGAGATCACTAGACTCAACTGAGCAAAAGCCTCTAAGGAGAGAAAGTCCCGCTGACTCGAAGTCCGCCAAGGAAAACTTCTCCATGATCAATGGAAGGTGGACACCGAAATTCCCCACCACATTCTCCCAGAAGGAAGAATCAGATAAGGAAGTCCAAAAGGACCACCAAAAAAAAAAAAAAAAAACCAAAAAAGGGCAACAAAGGAAGAAGCCCCTAGCATAACTCAAAAAGAGCGGACAACAAGTCTGTAATGGGACAAAGTCGCTAGAAAATACTCTACTGACAGAGGAGAGCAATGGAAGGAAAGCTCCAGACCACCTCCTACATAGATCCCAAGGAACCAATGTAAAGCCCTAACCAGAACCGAAGTCTTAAAAGGACAAAAAAGTAGAACCCTCTACCTTACCACAGAGCGCTATCCAGCACTAAGAAACTGAACACCCTAGTAGAACAAGTAGAACAGACAAAACAGATAGGAATATCCGTTTACGCCCCAGTCGAAAGCCGCAGGCTTCCATCTGATAGGTGGTTCAACTAAGCATAAAGCCTTCAAAAACTAGACAACAAGGTAGTTAGGAAATTTGTACCAGGATCTTCCTGAGAGAGAAAAAACTCTGAAAACAGTGCAGATCAACTCCCCCCCCCAACCAGAAAACAGGGAAGGGAGGACAGCACCTTGACCAAGAATGAAAAACCAGTAACTCGCAGAGGAAAAGTTCCACCGCGAGGCCTCCCACGTCAGGAAGGAGCACTCGGTAGCTCCTCATGAAACGCGGTCGATGCTCAACAGTACAGTCAGAATACCTGACCCCTACTCTAAGCAAGCAGTCCTAGCACTGAAGCGACTGGGAAAGTCCAAAGGACCAGGGAGAACAAAAATTATCCGTAACGACAAGGCCCAGAGATCAGCAACGAATCTCCAGCCACGAGAACCAAAGTTGGTCTCGTCCGGGATCTGAACCCAGGACCTCTCGCACCCTAAGCGAGAATCATACTCAGGAAAGGAAGGAGGAAGAGGCACGAACCCACATAGAGACTATTTTGGGTTCCAAGATACATACTCACAGCCAGTCAGAGACTGATTCCTCCAAAAGTTTAGAACTGGGAATGAGATACACACAAAAAAAAGGAGACAACAAGGAGAATGATCGTCATCCCTCCACTCGTCTAACACTGCTTGCCGTCTGGAGCAGAAGACTGAGGAACCAACAACTCGTCAGAATTGGGCTCCTCTAACGCTGCCAACACATGACTCAGCAGGACACGAAGGCGCACCAGTCTAAATTGAAAGCCAAGACTCACCTCCATCTGGGCATCTGACGACCCCGGCCCCGAAGGCTGTACCCCTGAAACCTCAGGGGACACTGCTTCCCCAGAGGGCTGAACCGATACAGACGATCCCCCACCTGAAGAGCCCTGGTTAAGAGAACATGGACAAGATCTTCCCGGAAGATGTAAGTGTGCCGACGCCATAGATATGGCCATGCGGAACCGTGCAGTAACCTCTGGAGCAAACAAGCCACCTTCCGGAAAGGGGTAACGGCATTTGGGTCACCTGCCTGTGTAGTAACAGAAGGTTCTAGGGAGCGTTTCTCACGGGATACGGAATCCTCAGGGGCGGATGGCTCAGGGGACTCAAAGCTATCCAAATTGGGAGAAAAGAGCACTCTAAAATGGCATACGGAACATAACTGATTGGGCTGTATCACCCGGACCCCGACAAATTCTTCACAAGAAGCAGAATCTGAACCAGAGACATCCGTCTCCAAAAAAATCAGAATCCTCAATTACTTGAATATTTGAAATTATGGACAAAAAATAAAACCCAACGGCACCTTACACCCCCAATGGCTGGGGCACTCACCACCTCCTATGACCCAGACAAGTAGAGAAAAAAACAGACTCTCTCTGCCACATGGTCAGGGATACGGAAATGGGAAACAAAAACATGACCACGCCCGGCCACAAGGTGCACCATGCAGGCCAAAAGAAAAAGCATGCCATTCCACAAGAACTGCGCAGCTCAAAAAAGGCCGGAATGTTCCATAATAGCCACGAGCCCAAGCATCACTACATGTAAGCAGACAGAATCACATAAGAAGCATGATTAAAGTCCCCCACTGTTCAATAAACGCCGTCAGGACATATTAACCCTTGATTCCATAAAGATAAAGGAGCCCCACTGAGACCCTGTCTTCATTTACAATACATTCCCACAATGAAAAGGAAAATGAAGCGATCTTACCGGAATCTACGCCGTGGAACAGTAACACGGCCCTTCAAGTGTGACAGATAGTAGCCTTGCTTCTGACATGGACTTGAGTGAAGAAAGCAGGCAGTGAAACTGATTGCTTATGGAGCTGTTAATATGAGTAGGGATGGTTTTGCAGCAAGACTCTCCCTGAATCTCCAGACTAACTTTCATCCATGCTCTCACTGAGAGGCTGACAGGACTACTTAAAACTCCAGTCCCATTTCGAAGAGTACTACCCTCAATAAGAGACTTGATCTTGAATCTTCTGACACTGCTCTGCCAACCTCCTGTGACGAAAGGCAAAGAATGACTGAGGGATGAGGGAAGTGGGGGAGGTATTTAAGCCTTTGGCTCTGGTGTCTTTGCCTCCTCCTGGTGGTCAGGGTCTGTATTTCCCAAAAGTAATGAATGCAGCTGTGGACTCTCCTGTTTAAGAAGAAAAAGGAAGATCCAATTCTATCCCACTCGTTTTTAATAATGTTTGCCATTTTTACAGGTACAGGAAAAGTTAACGGTTCTACCCTGTCCTCGTACACTCTGTCTAATTTAGGGATCAAAGGTTCATCAGGGCAACTTGGCCTCTGGAACCTCTAATGTCGACAGAACCTCCTTTAGACGAAAACGTAAGTGTATAATTTTAAATCTAACGCCTGGCTCCTCTGAACCCGGAGGCCTAGAGGTAGCAGACTCCTATCCAGAAATTTCACCCTCTGAAGACTCAGAGTGTGACCCATCCTGGGATACTTGAAAGGCAGACAAATCTAATAAATCACTGGATGTCCCCTGGACCGGAGAGCTATGTTTAACCTTTCACTTGTGCTTGGCAGGGTGAGGTAAAAGCACTAAGAGCCTTAGACACCGCCGTTTTTTACTGTGCGGTAAAGTCCGATGGTAAAAGGCTCCCTCCAATTGGAGGATCAGGCGTGCTACGGGAAGCTGCATGTGACAATGGAGATGACTGATGGGTATGCATCTCATGGGACGGCGAGTTCTCAGAGGTGGACGGCTCAGTAGTACTAAAGGGGTTAACCTTCTTAGACATAACCACCTTGTTACCTTGTTGATGCATATAGAACAAAGTTGAGAGGCCGGGCACACCAAGGCCTCCTCACAATATACAAGTATTACTATTAGGAATAGAGGGAGTACCCTCAAGCATATCAGAATCCTTCATAGCTTGCGCTAACAACAGTAGGACACAGAATAAATTATCTTTTTATTTTTCACAAAACAGCACCCTTATACTCCCAATGACTGGGGCACTCACCACCTCCTAGACCTAGGCAAAAAAAGAGAAACAAGTGTATTCTTCGACAGCTAGCTCGGTCAGAAAAGAGAAAATGAAAGTGTGACCACAGCCGGTCACGTGGTGCAAAAGGCAGGACCGCCCCTGCTATGAGAAAAGGCACGCCAAGCTACAAGCTGTGCAGCGTTTAAGGTGAAAGAAAACTTGTATGTTCCGTTACCGCATAACAGTCTACGAGCCCATAAAAATCTCACACATAAAGCAGAATAAAATCAAAGTATGACCTTTGATTAATCCCCACTGTTCGATAACCTCCCTCAGGAGATATTAACCCATGATTCTATTAAGATAAAAGGAGCCACACTGTGACTCTGTCTTCAGAGTTTTCAACATAAGTAAAAATTGAAACGATTTTACCAGAATCTGTGCTGTGGAACAGAAACACAGCCTCTCAAGTGTGACAGTCTTGTAGCATCGCTCCTGACATCGACTTTAGTGAAGAAAAAGCAGACAGTGAAACTCGTCAACACTTGTTGCTTAAGGAGCTGTTAGCAAGCAGTCTGGATGAGTTTGCAGGAAGACTCTCCCTGCATCTCCAGACTAACTTTCGTCAATGCTCTCACTGAGAGGCTGACAAGACTACTTAAAACTCCAGTCCCATATCGAAGGGCATATACCCCTCCTGAGGAACAACTCCAAAATCTTCTGATACTTCTCTGCCATCCTCCTGTGATGAAAGGCAAAGAATGATTGGGGGGATAGGGGAAGTGGGAGAGGTATTTAAGCCTTTGGCTGGGGTGTCTTTGCCTCCTCCTGGTGGCCAGGTTCAGTATTTCCCAACAGTAAGGAATGAAGCCGTAGACTCTCCTTATATTAAGAAGGAAATGGATGACGTATTCGGATGAACCAAGGCAGAGAATGGTCTTAGGACATAAAATGCACAAAACTATATAGGTTTATCAGAGTAGCCTATCAAATGAAACTATGTGAGTGTGATGATTAATTTGGTTTATTATTTTCTCCCACAACCTCATAGGGTAACACTGGTAATTGAGTCTTAATTGGAAGCATATGACAAGTAAAGATATGGCAAACATTTTTAAAGAAAAAAACAAAAAAAAAAAAAACAGATTGTAATTTTTGAAGATTTTCTTTTCATGTTAGACAATTTTACAGTGGCTCTAGTTAATATCTATTGCTTATTTTAAGCAATGGTGAATGGGATGATGAAACAGCAGTCATGTCAGTGATGATAATGTACATTTGTGTTGACATTTATGATCTCATTGATGATGATGTTGTACAGTATGTGATATAAAACATACACATTCTGTGCAGCATGGTTAATATTACTTTTTCTATACTATTTTCTTGGTAGCAAAAACTGATATTTTACTTCCAAGTAAGTACAATTACCATTTGGTTGATACCTAGTCTAGCACTAATGCATGTAATACCTACTCTTACCTTTATTGTTTTTGCCTTTGCCTTTAGATTCTCTCAGCTTGGTATTTCTAACATATCCTCCTGGAGAGCTTGGAGCTACCCCTTCCCCAGAAGGAGACTGACTTGGGGTTAGAATGGTTTCTGTGTTAGTCCTGGGTGGAAGGGAGGAGGAAGTGGAAATGGAGGGATCTGATTCCATGAGGCTACCTAAACTCTCAGATGGTTGGGATTTTTCAATCCTTTGTTCTTCATCCTGCAATTTAGGCATGGTCTGCTGCTCCTCAGCTCCTTCTGTTTTTGTTTCACAAGGGTTGTTTACTGCTTCTTCATCTTCTTCCTGTATTTTTAAATTAAATATATTCAATCTCATCAATAATTCTGGTATATTTAGAAGGAAAAGCAGACAAGTGTGAAGAGGAAAGTGTATAGCAAGGTGACCTGCTTAACTCTTGAACACAGTCATTGGGGAACAAAACACATCAAGTTAAGAGTAGTTGTAGGTCCCAAAATCATCCTTCAAGGCCATATAGTGTGAATGTTGGATTAGAATATAAAGGATAGACTGCCAAAAGACACATTTCTTTCATGGATTCCCATTACAATCAGGTGTTGTATCAAATGCAGAACTAGGAACAGAAGCTGACTTATGGAGAAAAGCTTGGCTTGCATTGTACTACACTGACTGGTTTCATGTGTGCCCCCATATCATCATTATATTGGTGAATTGACTATTGCTCATTTTTAAAGGGGATGATAATAAAGACTTAAACAAATGGAATATCTCACTTTCATTTAAAAAATAGACCTTTTTTGCATAAATCATGTGAAATACAATTTTAAATAATAAATTAAGATCCATTTGATCAGGGTGTCCAACACTTCCTTAAATATTTTTTTGGTTAAGTTATAAGGATATGTTAAAAATCATTTTGTTATTTTTAAACCTGGACTTCTTCCCTACATGCTAAAAATTTGCAGAACTGTTGGAACAAAAAAAAGTGTTGTTTTTCCTTCTGTATGCACCACTTCTTTCTTAAAAAAATATTAAAAAAATAAAGAAGGAAATCATTATGATAAGAGTAAGATTGTGACATGAAAAGAGTCATGTAACATTGTGTTTGTGTGTTACCATTGCTTGGGGATCATTGGTAATAAGCATGTTATTTTCAAAAGCAGTATTGTTTTGTTTTTTAAACATCTATTCATCCATCTCAGGGCTCAAAAGGTCAAGTCCAGACTTACTAGCTAAGACAAAATGCAACTCGCCACTGATCTCACCCATTACCTGCCAACACTGCACCAACTAAATCATTTTGCATTTGTTAAACCAAAATTAAGTGATTTTACTAAAAAAACAAAATGGATACATTTGCTGTCCATTTATCACAGTGTATATACAGCATTTATCTCCCACTCACATGATGCAAAGTTGTGCAAACCAGGGTAGGTCCAATTTAAAGCAGCAGTAACATGACACAAAACTAGTGTCCAATTTGCCTTTTTTATTTTTTATTTTGCATGAGTAGTAACCTGGACAACTAACCATGGGTGGTGTTTAGCTTGATAAAGGGCATCATCATTTGAAAAATCTGAGTTTGCCTGTAGAAACTGCCATCTATATTGATTTTGTGAATACTATAGTATTTGCTATAGAAAAGATATGTAATCAAGATGTAGTGTGGGTAGAAGAAAAAGTGTCCCTGCAGTTACCCTGAATACAAAAAAACAACAACTTATCAGATACTTGCCTGAGAATATTATTGTTTTAAGAAGTTCTCTGCTAAATTTGAATTGTTCTATGGGTACAAAGCATTTCTTATTTCCCCACAATATTCCTATAAACTAATTTTAAGTCCATTCTCCTACGTAGCAACCTGATTAGGATATCTGAAAGCAAAAATCTTTGAGAAGCCCTCAAAAGCTACCTTTGTGGCTCAAATTTTATAAATACAGCTCCATAACTCTCCCACCTAATATACAATACATATATATATATATATATATATCAAAGTTAAAGGATTACTTTCTGTTATAATTTTTAAGCTAAACAACTAACATATTAAAGTTAATAAACATTAATTAAAACCTACTGACCTATATTTCCTCCAAAACGAAGTTTCATAACGTTCTAAAAGTTATATCTTTTATTCGCCGATGATGTCACGTTATCCTGCCCACTATTTTCAGCACTGAGTGTTCAAAATACTTAAACCAATAACTTTGTGTTTAAAGCGCCATTTTGAAACCTAGGTATTGTAAACGGATTGGTACAGAGCAAAGGATACCCACGGAGTGGGTTTGGAAAACAATTAAATTTGCAGACAAGATTTCTGATATACGGTAGAGATATGTTAATGAAATGCTATTGATAAAAAAGCGTATTTGGGGTAGTTAGTTACTAACAGGCATAGAAAATATTTACTTACAGTGGCCCTTTAATACATTTTAATTGGGAGAAAAACTATCAGAAACCTCCAAATATAGACGGAGGAAATATTTTACTCTGGTACTTAATTCAGTCAATATTGCAGAGGCAGAACATTGACTTGGTGTAGACCCCTGTAATTAATTATAGATTCAGACTTTTTTACAGAGAAAAAAACTTTACACAGTAGAGCTATATGAGATGCTGCGTATAAAGTAGGGGATTTCAGCACTCAAAATTCACAATTCCTTAATCTAATATGTAGATATAAGGCTGAGGTATTGTATCAAACTCAACGAAACACAGACACATACCGGTCAAGTAAAAAATGCAACTGATTTATTACAAAACAGAATTTATGCTTACCTGATAAATTACTTTCTCCAACGGTGTGTCCGGTCCACGGTGTCATCCATAACTTGTGGGAATATTCTCTTCCCCAACAGGAAATGGCAAAGAGCACAGCAAAAGCTGTCCATATAGCCCCTCCCAGGCTCCGCCCCCCCAGTCATTCGACCGACGGTTAGGAGAAAAAAAGGAGAAACTATAGGGTGCCGTGGTGACTGTAGTGTATAGAGAAAGAAATTTTTCAAACCTGATTAAAAAACCAGGGCGGGCCGTGGACCGGACACACCGTTGGAGAAAGTAATTTATCAGGTAAGCATAAATTCTGTTTTCTCCAACATTGGTGTGTCCGGTCCACGGCGTCATCCATAACTTGTTGGAACCAATACCAAAGCTTTAGGACACGGATGAAGGGAGGGAGCAAATCAGGTTACCTAAACAGAAGGCACCACGGCTTGCAAAACCTTTCTCCCAAAAATAGCCTCCGAAGAAGCATAAGTATCAAATTTGTAGAATTTGGCAAAAGTGTGCAGAGAAGACCAAGTCGCTGCCTTACATATCTGATCAACAGAAGCCTCGTTCTTGAAGGCCCATGTGGAAGCCACAGCCCTAGTAGAGTGAGCTGTGATTCGTTCAGGAGGCTGCCGTCCGGCAGTCTCATAAGCCAATCGGATGATGCTTTTCAGCCAGAAAGAAAGAGAGGTAGCAGTAGCTTTTTGTCCTCTCCTCTTACCAGAATAAACGACAAACAAAGAAGAAGTTTGTCTGAAATCCTTTGTTGCTTCTAAATAGAACTTTAAAGCACGGACTACATCTAAATTGTGTAACAAACGTTCCTTCTTTGAAACTGGATTCGGACACAAAGAAGAAACAACTATTTCCTGGTTAATATTCTTGTTGGAAACAACTTTTGGAAGAAAACCAGGATTAGTACGCAAAACAACCTTATCTGAATGGAACACCAGATAGGGTGGATCACACTGCAAAGCAGATAATTCAGAAACTCTTCTAGCAGAAGAAATAGCAACCAAAAACAGAACTTTCCAAGATAGTAACTTGATATCTATGGAATGTAAGGGTTCAAACGGAACCCCTTGAAGAACTGAAAGAACTAAATTTAGACTCCAGGGAGGAGTCAAGGGTCTGTAAACAGGCTTGATTCTGACCAAAGCCTGTACAAAAGCTTGTACATCTGGCACAGCTGCCAGTCGCTTGTGTAACAAGACAGATAAAGCAGAAATCTGTCCTTTTAGAGAACTCTCTGACAATCCCTTATCCAAACCTTCTTGGAGAAAGGAGAGGATCCTAGGAATTTTAATCTTACTCCAGGAGAATCCCTTGGATTCACACAAACAGATATATCTTTTCCATATTTTATGGTAAATCTTTCTAGTCACAGGTTTTCTGGCTTGGACCAGAGTATCTATCACAGAATCTGAAAACCCACGCTTGGATAAAATCAAACGTTCAATTTCCAAGCAGTCAGCTGCAGAGAGACTAGATTTGGATGTTCGAATGGACCTTGTACTAGAAGATCCTGTCTCAAAGGTAGCTTCCATGGTGGAGCCGATGACATATTTACCAGGTCTGCATACCAAGTCCTGCGCGGCCACGCAGGAGCTATCAGAATCACAGAGGCCTTCTCCTGTTTGATTCTGGCTACAAGCCTGGGAAGGAGAGGGAACGGTGGAAACGCATAAGCTAGGTTGAACGACCAAGGCGCCACTAATGCATCCACTAGAGTCGCCTTGGGATCCCTGGATCTGGACCCGTAGCAAGGAACCTTGAAGTTCTGACGAGACGCCATCAGATCCATGTCTGGAATGCCCCATAATTGAGTCAACTGGGCAAACACCTCCGGGTGGAGTTCCCACTCCCCCGGATGGAAAGTCTGACGACTCAGATAATCCGCCTCCCAGTTGTCTACTCCTGGGATGTGGATTGCAGATAGGTGGCAGGAGTGATCCTCCACCCATTTGATGATTTTGGACACCTCTCTCATCGCCAAGGAACTCCTTGTTCCCCCTGATGGTTGATGTAAGCTACAGTCGTCATGTTGTCTGACTGGAATCTTATGATTCCGACCTTCGCTAGTTGAGGCCAAGCCCGGAGAGCATTGAATATCGCTCTCAGTTCCAGGATGTTGATCGGGAGAAGAGACTCTTCCCGAGACCATAAACCCTGAGCTTTCAGGGAATCCCAGACCGCGCCCCAGCCTAATAGACTGGCGTCGGTCGTGACAATGACCCACTCTGGTCTGCGGAAACTCATTCCCTGAGACAGGTGATCCTGGGACAACCACCAACGGAGTGAGTCTCTGGTCATCTGGTCTACTTGAATCTTTGGAGACAAGTCTGTATAGTCCCCATTCCACTGCTTGAGTATGCACAGTTGTAATGGTCTTAGATGAATTCGAGCAAAAGGAACTATGTCCATTGCTGCAACCATCAACCCTACTACTTCCATGCACTGAGCTATGGAAGGCTGCAGAATAGAGTGAAGAACTTGACAAGCGTTTAGAAGCTTTGACTTTCTGACTTCTGTCAGGAAGATCTTCATTTCTAAAGAATCTATTATTGTTCCCAAAAAGGGAACTCTTGTCGACGGAGACAGGGAACTCTTTTCTACGTTCACCTTCCACCCGTGAGATCTGAGAAAGGCTAGAACAATGTCTGTATGAGCCTTTGCTTTGGAAAGAGACGACGCTTGGATTAGAATGTCGTCCAGATAAGGTGCCACTGCAATACCCCTTGGTCTTAGAACCGCTAGAAGGGACCCGAGCACCTTTGTGAAAATTCTTGGATCAGTGGCTAGCCCGAATGGGAGAGCCACGAACTGATGTTTGTCCAGAAAGGCGAACCTTAGGAACTGATGATGATCTTTGTGGATAGGAATATGTAGATACGCATCCTTTAAATCCACGGTATTCATAAATTGACCCTACTGGATTGTAGGTAAAATTTTTCGAATGGTTTCCATTTTGAACGATGGAACTCTGAGAAATTTGTTTAGAATTTTTAAATCCAGAATTGGTCTGAAAGTTCCCTCTTTTTTGGGAACTACAAACAGATTTGAGTAAAACCCCTGACCTTGTTCCACAGTTGGAACTGGGTGTATCACTCCCATCTTTAACAGGTCTTCTACACAATGTAAGAATGCCTGTCTCTTTATTTGGTTTGAAGATAAGTGAGACATGTGGAACCTTCCCCTTGGGGGTAGTTCCTTGAATTCCAGAAGATAACCCTGAGAGACTATTTCTAGTGCCCAGGGATCCTGAACATCTCTTGCCCAAGCCTGAGCGAAGAGAGAGAGTCTGCCCCCTACAAGATCCGGTCCCGGATCGGGGGCTACCCCTTCATGCTGTTTTGGTAGCAGCAGCAGGCTTCTTGGCCTGTTTACCCTTGTTCCAGCCTTGCATTGGTTTCCAAGCTGGTTTAGTCTGTGAAGCGTTACCCTCTTGTCTAGAGGCTGCCGAGTTGGAAGCCGGTCCGTTCCTGAAATTGCGAAAGGAACGAAAATTGGACTTATTCTTAGCCTTGAAAGGTTTATCTTGTGGGAGGGCATGGCCCTTTCCCCCAGTGATGTCTGAAATAATCTCTTTCAATTCTGGCCCAAAAAGGTTCTTACCTTTGAAAGGGATATTAAGCAATTTTGTCTTGGAAGATACATCCGCCGACCAAGACTTTAGCCAGAGCGCTCTGCGCGCCACAATTGCAAACCCTGAAT
The DNA here is from genome assembly GCF_027579735.1 of Bombina bombina. NCBI lineage: Eukaryota > Metazoa > Chordata > Amphibia > Anura > Bombinatoridae > Bombina > Bombina bombina. Next base: position 453,431,371 of record NC_069499.1, read on the forward strand.
TTTTCACCGCTAACCTCGCTAACTGCAAAGCGGCGTCTAAAATAAAGGAATTAGCTAACTTAAGTGCGTGAATTCTGTCCATGACTTCCTCATACGGAGTCTCCCTACTGAGCGACTTTTCCAGTTCCTCGAACCAGAACCACGCCGCTGTAGTGACAGGAATAATGCACAAAATAGGTTGAAGGAGGTAACCTTGCTGTACAAAAATCTTTTTAAGCAAACCCTCCAATTTTTTATCCATAGGATCTTTGAAAGCACAATTGTCCTCAATAGGAATGGTCGTGCGCTTGGCTAGAGTAGAAACCGCCCCCTCGACCTTAGGGACTGTTTGCCATGTGTCCTTCCTGGGGTCGACCATAGGGAACAATTTCTTAAATATAGGAGGAGGGACAAAAGGTATGCCTGGCTTATCCCACTCCTTATTCACTATGTCCACCACCCGTTTAGGTATCGGAAAAACATCAGGGTGCACCGGGACCTCAAGGAACTTGTCCATCTTGCACAATTTTTCTGGGATGACCAGATTGTCACAATCATCCAGAGTAGATAGCACCTCCTTAAGAAATGCGCGGAGATGCTCTAATTTGAATTTAAATGTCACAACATCAGGTTCTGCCTGCTGAGAAATTCTTCCTGTATCAGAAATTTCCCCATCTGACAAACCCTCCCTCACTGCCACTTCAGATTGGTGTGAGGGTATGACAGAAAAATTATTATCAGCGCCCTCCTGCTCTACAGTGTTTAAAACAGAGCAATCGCGCTTTCTCTGAAATGCTGGCATTTTGGATAAAATATTAGCTATGGAGTTATCCATTACTGCCGTCAATTGTTGCATAGTAACAAGCATTGGCGCGCCAGAAGTACTAGGGGTCGCCTGCGCGGGCATAACTGGTATAGACACAGAAGGAGATGATGTAGAACTATGTCTACTTCCTTCATCTGAGGAATCATCCTGGGCAACTTTACTTTTTGTGACAGTACTGTCCTTACTTTGTTTGGACGCTATGGCACAATTATCACACATATTTGAAGGGGGAACCACATTGGCTTCCATACATACAGAACATGATCTATCTGAAGGTACAGACATGTTAAACAGGCTTAAACTGGTTAATAAAGCACAAAAAACGTTTTAAAACAAAACCGTTACTGTCTCTTTAAATGTTAAACAGGGCACACTTTATTACTGAATATGTGAAAAACTATGAAGGAATTATCCAATCTTTACCAAATTTTCACCACAGTGTCTTAATGCATTCAAAGTATTGCACCCCAATTTTCAAGCTGTTAACCCTTAAAATGTGGAAACCGGAGCCGTTTACAATTTTAACCTTACAGTCCCAGCCACAGCCTTTGCTGCGACTTCACCAGTCCCAGGGGGTATACGATACCAAATGAAGCCTTCTAGGAACGTTTTTAGTGGATTCCAGACCCTCACACATGCAGCTGCATGTACTGTACTCAAAAGTAACTGCGCAGTAATGGCGCGAAAATGAGGCTCTGCCTACTACAGAGAAAGGCCCTTCCTGACTGGGAAGGTGTCTTAACAAGTGCCTGGCGCTAAAAACGTTCCCCAATGTTATAAAAGTGTGAAATTCAACTTCAAACTGCATATAATACTTAAATAAAGCAATCGATTTAGCCCCTAAAAGTGTCTACCAGTTTATAGCCCATAATAAGCCCTTTATTCTGTTTGAGACTAAGAAAATGGCTTACCGATCCCCATGAGGGAAAAATGACAGCCTTCCAGCATTACACAGTCTTGTTAGAAAAATGGCTAGTCATACCTTGAGCAGAAAAGTCTGCAAACTGTTCCCCCCAACTGAAGTTCTCTCAGCTCAACAGTCCTGTGTGGGAACAGCAATTGATTTTAGTTACTGCTGCTAAAATCATACTCCTCTTTTAAACAGAACTCTTCATCTCTTTCTGTTTCAGAGTAAATAGTACATACCAGCACTATTTTAAAATAACAAACTCTTGATAGAAGAATAAAGAACTACAACTTAACACCACAAACTCCTCACCATCCCCGTGGAGATGCTACTTGTTCAGAGCGGCAAGGAGAATGACTGGGGGGGGCGGAGCCTGGGAGGGACTATATGGACAGCTCTTGCTGTGTGCTCTCCTTGCCATTCCCTGTAGGGGAGGAGAATATCCCACAAGTAATGGATGACGCTGTGGGCCGGACACACCAATGTTGGAGAAATGACAGCCTTCCAGCATTACACAGTCTTGTTAGAAAAATGGCTAGTCATACCTTGAGCAGAAAAGTCTGCAAACTGTTCCCCCCAACTGAAGTTCTCTCAGCTCAACAGTCCTGCGTGGGAACAGCAATTGATTTTAGTTACTGCTGCTAAAATCATACTCCTCTTTTAAACAGAACTCTTCATCTCTTTCTGTCTCAGAGTAAATAGTACATACCAGCACTATTTTAAAATAACAAACTCTTGATAGAAGAATAAAAAAACTACAACTAAACACCACATACTCTTCACCATCTCCATGGAGATGCTACTTGTTCAGAGCGGCAAAGAGAATGACTGGGGGGGCGGAGCCTGGGAGGGGCTATATGGACAGCTTTTGCTGTGCTCTTTGCCATTTCCTGTTGGGGAAGAGAATATTCCAACAAGTTATGGATGACGCCGTGGACCGGACACACCAATGTTGGAGAAATACCAACAGCTAGCACGGGTTAAATGGTTCATATCATTCAATCATAAACACCTACCACTGCAGTGGGTAACATAGCATTTGAATCAAACTACGATAAAAATACTGAGAATCAAAGGGCAAAAAATAACATAAAATGTGTATCGGGAGGGATATATTCCACAAAATAATACTGCAAGATAAATGTAACCAGCTTGCTTAATACTGGAACAGTCCTTTGTAACAGAACAGGCAGTCTTTGATGAAAAAACTGTCTCCACCAACAAATACACACTTGAAAGAGTTAAGCCATAGTGATCTCAGCAGCCTGATTCTTGAGTAACCTGTGATCAGCTGAAAACCGAGGTAAGAACATCCTTCAAAGTCAGCTTAATTCCACAGTGACTGAAAGATTATCTCTGATTTACACATTCATACGTTGTAGGGAATGATACGCAAAAAAACATACAACCTTGGCTAGTTGTTACAGCATAGGCAGCACTGTCCAGGTATTATGGCACTTCATAAGGCGTAAGAGCAACGGACCGGGACTATTACCTCCGACATTCAACTCACCTATCCCACTCTGTCACGTCTCCTTGTTCCGTGAGACGATAGTTGAACTTGGTAAGATCTTATCGCCTCTGCCAGACCACCTCCGGACTCTTTAATCGGGCAACACCGCTTGTAATTCCAAATGCCCAAACTTTTCTTTGCCGCCTGTGTTTGAAAGACTGTGTTGACGCGCGTTTCGTCCCACAATGCTGTGCGGTAGGGGCCTCGTCAGGACTGTCTATATCACTCACGGCTCTTAATTTTTATTAGTTGCTTTTCGTTAGGGGAGTGGCTTGAGTATATACTTGCTTTTCAATCACGCAAGCTTCTTTTGTCACACCTCCATTCTCCGATTAGCTAGGCTTCTTAAATTTGGATGACCTATCTGTCTCATCTCAGACTATCCTTGTATCACTAGATGTGGAAAGTCTCTATTCCTCCATACCCCATGAGGTAGGAATTAATGCATGTGATCACTTTTTAAGGACTAGAGGTCTAGGAAGTGACGGTCATACAGCTTTAGTCATCAATCTTTTAAGATTTATTCTTGAAAAACTAAATTTATGCTTACCTGATAAATTACTTTCTTTTACGATATGACGAGTCCACGGATTTCATCCTTACTTGTGGGATATTAACCTCCTGCTAACAGGAAGTGGTAAAGAGCACAACAGCAGAGCTGTATATATAGCCCCTCCCTTCCCCTCCACCCTCAGTCATTGGGCCGAAGATATAGGAAGAGAAAAGGAAAGGCTAAAAAGGTGCAGAGGTGACTGTAGTTTACAAAAAAATAAAGAAAAACTGTCTTAAAAAGAACAGGGTGGGCCGTGGACTCGTCATATCGTAAAAGAAAGTAATTTATCAGGTAAGCATAAATTTACTTTTCTATTACAAAGATATGATGAGTCCACGGATTTCATCCTTACTTGTGGGAAACCAATACCAAAGCAATAGGACACGGATGAAAGGGACAGGAACCTAAACGGAAGGCACCACTGCTTGAAGAACCTTTCTCCCAAAGATAGCCTCAGAAGAAGCAAAAGTATTAAATTTGGAAAATTTGGAAAAAGTGTGAAGGGACGACCAAGTCACAGCCTTACAACAGATGCATCGTTTTTAAAAGCCCATGTGGAAGCCACAGCCCTAGTAGAATGAGCCGTAATTCTTTCAGGAGGCTGCTGTCCAGCAGTCTCATATGCCAGGCAGATGGTACTTCTCAGCCAAAAAGAGAGGTAGCCGTAGCTTTCTGACCCCTACGCTTTCCAGAATAAACAATGAATAATGAAGATGATTGACGGAAATCCTTAGTTGCCTGTAAGTAAAACTTTAAGGCACGGACCATGTCCAAGTTATGTAACAAACGCTCCTTCTTAGAAGAAGGATTAGGACACAAGGAAGGAACAACAATTTCCTGATTAATATTCTTATTCGAAACAACCTTGGGAAGGAACCCAGGTTTGGTACGTAAAACCACCTTATCAGAAGAAATAGCAACCAAAAACAGAACTTTCCAAGATAATAGTTTAATATCTATGGAATGCATAGGTTCCAACGGAACCCCTTGCAGAACTCGAAGAACTAAATTCAAACTCCAGGGAGGAGTAATAGGTCTAAATACAGCCTTAATTCTAGATAGAGCCTGACAAAAAGACTGAACATCTGATACATTTGCCAAACGTTGCTGATAACCCTTTCTCCAATCCTTCTTGGAGAAAAGACAAAATCCTAGGAATCCTAACTTTACTCCATAAGTAACCCTTGGATTCACACCAATAAAGATATTTACGCCATATCTTATGATAGATTTTTCTAGTGACAGGCTTTCTAGCCTGAATCAAAGTATTGATAACTGAATCATAGAATCCTCGCTTCGATAAAATCAAGCGTTCAATCTCCACGCAGTCAGTTGCAGAGAAATTAGATTTGGATGTTGGAAAGGACCTTGAATGAGAAGGTCCTATCTCAACGGAAGTTTCCACGGCGGCAGAGAGAACATGTCCACTAGATCCGCATACGAAGTCCTGCGTGGCCACGCAGGCGCTATCAGGATCACTGAAGCTCTCTCCTGTTTGATTCGAGCAATCACGCGTGGGAGGAGAGGAAACGGCGGAAACACATAAGCTAGGCTGAACAACCAAGGTACTGCCAAGGCATCTATCAGTTCGGCCTGAGGACCGGGATCCGTATCTTGGATGCTTGGCATTCTGACGAGATGCCATCAAATTCAATTCCGGTCTGCCCCATCTGAGAATCAATGAGGCAAATACCTCCGGGTGAAGTTCCCACTCTTCCGGATGAAAAGTCTGTCGACTTAGAAAATCTGCTTCCCAGTTCTCTACCCCTGGGATGTAGATTGCTGACAGATGACAAGAGTGGGCTTCTGCCCAACTGATTATCTTGGATACTTCTATCATCGCTAAGGAACTCCTTGTTCCCCCCTGATGATTGACATATTCCACAGTCGTTATGTTGTCCAACTGGAATCTGAAGAATTTGGCCGAAGCCAACTGAGGCCACGCCTGAAGCGCATTGAATATTGCCCTCAGTTCCAAAATATTGATTGGAAGTAGAGACTCCACTTGAGCCCAAACACCCTGAGCCATCAGGGAATTCCAAACTGCACCCCAGCCCAGAAGGCTGGCATCTGTTGTCACTATCACCTACGAGGGTCTGCGGAAACAAGTTCCCTGGGACAGATGATCCGGCGACAACCACCAAAGAAGAGAGTTTCTAGTCTCTTGATCCAGAATTATCTTTGGAGATAAATCTGCAAAATCCCCATTCCACTGACCGAGCATGCATAGTTGCAGTGGTATGAGATGAAAGCGAGCAAACGGAACGATGTCCATTGCCGCTACCATTAATCCGATTACCTCCATACACTGAGCCACTGATGGCCGAGGAATGGACTGAAGTGCTCGGCAAGTAATCAAAATCTTTGATTTTCTGACCTCCGTCAGAAATACTTTCATGGCTACCGAGTCTATCAGAGTTCCCAAGAAAGGAACCCTTGTCTGTGGAACAAGTGAACTCTTCTCTATGTTCACCTTCCAGCCGTGAGTTCTCAGAAAAGACAACACTGTGTCCGTGTGAGATTTTGTCAGATTATATGTTGACGCCTGAATCAGAATATCGTCTAGATAAGGCGCCACCGCTATCCCTTGTGGTCTGAGAACCGCCAAAAGAGACCCTAGAACCTTTGTGAAGATTCTGGGTGCTGTGGCCAACCCGAAAGGAAGAGACACGAACTGATAATGTTTGTCCAAGAAGGCAAACCTAAGAAACCGATGATGATCTTTGTGGATTGGAATAAGAATGTAAGCATCCTTCAAATCCACGGTAGTTATATTGACCCTCCTGGATCATTGTCAAAATCGTTCAAATTGCCTCCATCTTGAATGATGGAACTCTTAGAAATTTGTTTAGACACTTGAGGTCCAAAATGGGTCTGAACTTTCCTTCTTTTTTGGGGACCACAAATAGGTTTGAGTAAAACCCTTGTTACAGATTACTCCCATAGTAAAAAGGTCTTTTACACAGCGCCTCTCTCTTTATCTGGTTTGCAGATAATTTTGAAAGATGAAATCTCCCTCTTGGGAGAAAATCCTTGAATTCCAATTGATAACCGTGGGTCACTATTTCTAGTGCCCAGGAATCCTGAACATCTCTTGCCCAAGCCTGAGCAAAGAAAGTCTGCCCCTTACTAGATCCGGTCCCGGATTGAGGGCCACCCCTTCATGCTGTCTTAGGACCAGCAGTGTTTTTTTTTTATTGTTTACCCTTATTCCAAGTTCTGATTGGGTCTCCAGACTGACTTAGATTGGGAAAAAATTCCCTTCCTGCTTTGTGGAATAAAAAGAAGCGGGGGGGGTCCTCCTTTAAAGTTCCGAAAGGAACGAAAATTATTCTGTTTACCCCTCATTTTAACTGACCTATCCTGAGGTAGGGCATGGTCCTTACCTCCTGTAATATCAGAAATGATCTCCTTTAATTCTGGCCCAAAAAGGGTCTTACCTTTAAAAGGAATAGCTAAAAGCTTATGTTTTGATGACACATCAGCAGACCAAGAATTGAGCCACAATGCTCTACGTGCTAAAATAGCAAATCCTGCATTTTCCCCCGCTAATTTAGCAATTTGAAAAGCGGCATCAGTAATTAAAGAATTAGCTAGCTTAAGAGCCTTAATTCTATCTAGAATATCATCTAATGGAGTCTCAACCTTAAGAGACTCTTCTAGAGCCTCAAACCAAAAAGCTGCTGCAGTAGTTACTGGAACAATGCAAGCCGTAGGTTGTAAAAGAAATCACTGATTAACAAATAATTTCTTTAGTAGACCCTCTAATTTCTTATCCATAGGGTCCTTGAAAGCACAACTATCCTCAATGGGTATAGTAGTACGCTTAGCTAGGGAAGATATAGCTCCCTCTACCTTAGGGACCGTTTGCCATGAGTCCCGAATGGTATCTGATATAGGAAACACTTTCTTAAAATTAGGAGAGGGAAAAAACGGTATACCTGGTCTATCCCATTCCTTACTAATAATTTCCGAAATTCTCTTAGGAACCGGAAAAACATCAGTGTAAGTAGGAACTTCCAAATATTTATCCATTTTACACAATATCTCTGGAGGAATCACAATAGGATCACAATCATCCAGAGTCGCTAAAACCTCCCTAAGCAACAGGCGGAGGTGTTCAAGCTTAAATTTAAATGACATAGCATCCAAATCCCTGAATCAGAAATTTCACCCTCAGATAGTAATTTCCTGATCCCCAACTCAGAGCACTGTGAGGGAACATCGGAAATAGCTAATAAAGCATCAGAGGATTCAGTATTTACATTAATACTTGACCTCCTACCCTGCAACACTGGTAATTTAGGCAATACCTCTGTAAAGGTAGTTGACATAACTGCAGCCATCTCCTGCAGAGTAAAGGAATTAGACGCACTAGAAGTACTAGGCGTCCCTTGTGTGGGCGTTAAAGGTTGTGACACTTGGGGAGAATTGGATGGCATATCCTGATTCTCTTCAGACTGAGAATCATCCTTAGGCACACTTTATTTAAAATATGCTTTTTACATTTTAAAGCCCGTTCAGTACAAAAGTTACACAATGTTAGAGGGGGTTGCACAATAGCTTCTAAACACATAGAACAATGAGAAACCTCAATGTCAGACATGTTGAACAGACTAGTAATACCACAAAAGTCGTTTAAACACTTATTTATAGCAAAAAATAAACATAAGAAAAAACGTGTACTGTGCCTTTAAGAAAAGAAAAAGTGAACAATTATTCCAAAATGCACAAAAAACGTTAAATTATTCCCAAATTTAACTTAATATTGTTGGTTAATCCAAAAATTACTGCACCCAGAAGCAAGGGCAGAAATAAGGCTTTAGTAGTACTTATATCTACATGTAGTCAAAAGATAGATAAAAATACCCTCTGCACCTCGCCACAGCTCTGCTGTGGCGCCTACCTGCCCCCAGGGTACTTCGAATCAAGTTTCCAACCCTTCAGACCAGCTACACAGTCCAGGAGTTATTGTTTGCTGCTGCTAAGCCTGAAGAAAATGCGCCAAAAACAGAATTTATGCTTACCTGATAAATTACTTTCTCTTGCGGTGTATCCAGTCCACGGATTCATCCTTTACTTGTGGGATATTCTCATTCCCTACAGGAAGTGGCAAAGAGAGCACACAGCAAAGCTTTCCATATAGCTCCCCCTCTAGCTCCACCCCCCAGTCATTCGACCAAAGGTTAGGAAGAAAAAGGAGAAACCATAGGGTGCAGTGGTGACTGTAGTTTAAACAAAAAATTTTTACCTGACTTAAATGCCAGCGCGGGCCGTGGACTGGATACACTGCAAGAGAAAGTAATTTATCAGGTAAGCATAAATTCTGTTTTCTCTTGCAAGGTGTATCCAGTCCACGGATTCATCCTTTACTTGTGGGATACCAATACCAAAGCTTTAGGACACGGATGAAGGGAGGGAACAAGACAGGTACCTTAAACGGAAGGCACCACTGCTTGCAAAACCTTTCTCCCAAAAAATAGCCTCCGAAGAAGCAAAAGTATCGAATTTGTAAAATTTGGCAAAAGTATGCAGTGAAGACCAAGTCGCTGCCTTACAAATCTGTTCAACAGAAGCCTCATTTTTGAAATCCCATGTGGAAGACACTGCTCTGGTAGAATGAGTAGTAATTCTTTCAGGAGGCTGCTGGCCAGCAGTCTCATAGGCCAAACGGATGATGCTTTTCAGCCAAAAGGAAAGAAAGGTAGCAGTCGCTTTCTGACCTCTCCTCTTACCAGAATAGATAACAAACAAGGAAGATGTTTGTCTGAAATCCTTAGTTGCTTGTAAATAGAACTTTAAAGCACGATCTACATCAAGATTGTGTAATAGATGTTCCTTCTTCGAAGATGGATTAGGACACAGAGAAGGAACAACTATTTCCTGGTTAATATTCTTGTTAGAAACAACTTTAGGAAGAAAACCAGGCTTGGTATGCAAAACTACCTTATCTGCGTGGAACACCAGGTAAGGTGAATCACACTGTAAGGCAGATAATTCTGAAACTCTTCTAGCAGAAGAGATAGCTATCAAAAACAAAACTTTCCAAGATAACAACTTAATGTCTATGGAATGTAAAGGTTCAAACGGAACCCCTTGAAGAACTGAAAGAACTAGATTCAAACTTCATGGCAGAGCCACAGGTTTATACACAGGCTTGATTCTGACTAAAGCCTGAGCAAACGTTTGAACGTCTGGTACCTCTGCCACCTCTGCCAGATGCTTGTGTAACAGGATAGACAAAGCAGATATTTGTCCTTTTAAGTAACTAGCTGACAATCCTTTCTCCAATCCTTCTTGGAGAAAAGACAATATCCTGGGAATCCTAATCTTACTCCATGAGTAACCCTTGGATTCACACCAACAAAGATATTTCCGCCATATCTTATGGTAGATTTTCCTGGTGACAGGCTTTCTAGCCTGAATCAGAGTATTGATAACTGAATCAGAGAATCCTCGCTTCGATAAAATCAAGCGTTCAATCTCCACGCAGTCAGTTGCAGAGAAATTAGATTTGGATGTTGGAAAGGACCTTGAATGAGATAACTGACTCAGAGAACCCACGCTTTGATAGAAGCGTTCAAGCAGTCAGTCGTAGAGAAACTAAGTTTGGATGCTTGAACGGACCCTGTATCAGAAGATCCTGCCTCATTGGCAATGTCCATGGTGGGAAAGATGTCCACTAGGTCTGCATACCAAGTCCTGCGTGGCCACGCAGGCGCTATCAGAATCACTGAAGCCTTCTCCTGCTTGATTCTGGCAACCAGACGCGGGAGGAGAGGAAACGGTGGAAAAACATAAGCCAGATTGAAGGACCAAGGCGCTGCTAGAGCATCTATCAATACCGCCTTGGGATCCCGGGACCTGGACCCGTAGAGAGGAAGTTTGGTGTTCTGACGGGACGCCATCAGATCCAACTCTGGAGTGCCCCAAAGCTGAGTCAGCTGGGCAAATGCCTCCGGGTGGAGTTCCCACTCCCCCGGGTGAAAAGTCTGACGACTTAGAAAATCCGCCTCCCAGTTGTCTACTCCTGGGATGTAAATTGCTGAGAGATGGCAGGAGTGATCCTCCGCCCACCTGATTATTTTGGTTGCTTCCGTCATTGCTAGGGAACTCTTTGTTCCCCCCTGATGATTGACGTAAGCTACAGTCGTGATGTTGTCCGACTGAAATCTGATGAATTTGGCCGCAGCTAGTTGAGGCCATGCCTGAAGAGCGTTGAATATCGCCCTCAGTTCCAGAATGTTTATCGGGAGAAGAGTTTCTTCCCGAGACCATAAGCCCTGAGCTTTCAGGGAGTCCCAGACCGCACCCCAGCCTAACAGACTGGCGTCGGTCGTTACAATGATCCACTCTGGTCTGCGGAAACATATTCCCTGAGACAGGTGATCCTGAGACAACCACCAGAGAAGAGAATCTCTGGTCTCCTGGTCCAACTGAATTTGAGGAGACAAATCTGCATAATCCCCATTCCACTGTTTGAGCATGCATAGTTGCAGTGGTCTGAGGTGTATCCGAGCAAAAGGGACTATGTCCATTGCCGCTACCATTAGTCCGATTGTCTCCATGCACGGAGCTACAGATGGCTGAGGAATGGAATGAAGAGCTCGGCAAGTAGTTAACAGTTTTATCTTTCTGACCTCCGTCAAATATATTTTCATTTCCACCGAGTCTATCAGGGTTCCTAGGAATGGAACTCTTGTGCGGGGGGAGAGAGAACTCTTTTTTACGTTACCTTCCACCCGTGAGACCTCAGAAAGGCCAATACGATCTCTGTGTGAGACTTGGTTCTTTGGAAAGTCGACGCCTGAATTAAGATGTCGTCTAAGTAAGGCGCCACTGCTATGCCCCGCGGTCTTAGAACCGCCAGGAGGGACCCTAGCACCTTTGTGAAAATTCTGGGAGCAGTGGCCAACCCGAAAGGAAGAGCCACAAACTGATAATGCTTGTCCAGAAAGGCGAACCTGAGAAACTGGTGATGATCTTTGTGGATAGGAATATGCAGATACGCATCCTTTAGATCCACGGTAGTCATATATTGACCCTCCTGGATCATTGGTAAGATTGTCCGAATGGTCTCCATCTTGAATGATGGGACTCTGAGGAATTTGTTTAGAATTTTGAGATCCAGGATTGGTCTGAAAGTTCCTTCTTTTTTGGGAACCACAAACAGGTTTGAGTAAAACCCCAGTCCTTGTTCTGCAATTGGAACTGGGTGGATCACTCCCATTGTAAGTAGATCTTCTACACAGCGTAAAAACGCCTCTTTCTTTGTCTGATCTGTAGACAGACGAGAAATGTGGAACCTTCCCCTTGGAGGAGAGTCCTTGAATTCTAGAAGGTATCCCTGGGCTACAATCTCTAATGCCCAAGGATCGCGTACATCTCTTGCCCAGGCCTGAGCGAAGAGAGAGAGTCTGCCCCCTACTAGATCCGGTCCCGGATCGGGGGCTACCCCTTCATGCTGTCTTGGTGGCAAGCTGCAGTCTATTTGGCCTGTTTACCCTTATTTCAGCTCTGGTAAGGTTTCCAGGTTGCCTTGGGCTGTGAAGCGTTACCCTCTTGCTTTGCAGCCGGAGAGGATGAAGCGGGACCGTTCCTAAAATTGCGAAAGGAACGAAAATTAGCTTTGTTCTTTGTCTTAAAGGGCTTGTCCTGAGGGAGAGCATGGCCTTTTCCCCCGGTGATATCTGAAATAATCTCTTTCAATTCAGGCCTGAAGAGGTTCTTTCCTTTGAAAGGAATGTTCAAAAGCTTGGATTTAGACGACACATCGGCCGACCAGGACTTTAGCCATAGCGCCCTGCGCGCCAAAATGGCGAAACCTGAATTTTTCGCCGCTAACTTAGCTATTTGGAAAGCGGCGTCAGTGAAAAAAGAATTAGCTAGCTTTAGAGCCTTAATTCTATCCATAATTTCCTCATATGAGGTCTCCGTCTGGAGCGAGACTTCCAGCGCCTCAAACCAGAAAGCAGCTGCAGTAGTTACAGGAACAATGCAGGCAATAGGTTGGAGAAGAAAACCTTGTTGAACAAAAATTTTCTTAAGTAAACCCTCTAACTTCTTATCCATAGGGTCTTTAAAAGCACAACTGTCTTCAATTGGTATGGTTGTGCGTTTAGCAAGTGTAGAAATAGCCCCCTCCACCTTAGGGACCGTCTGCCACGAGTCCCGCACAGGGTGAGGTATGGGGAACATTTTCTTAAAAACAGGAGGGGGAGCAAAGGGAACACCTGGTCTATCCCACTCCCTAGTAACGATATCTGCAATCCTCTTAGGGACCGGAAATGTATCAGTGTAAACAGGGACCTCTAGGTACTTGTCCATTTTACACAATTTCTCTGGGATCACCAAAGGGTCACAGTCATCCAGAGTAGCTAATACCTCCCTAAGCAAAACGCAGAGGTGTTCTAGTTTAAATTTAAAAGCCAATGTATCTGAATCTGTCTGAGGAGGAACCCTTCCTGAATCAGAGACTTCTCCCTCAGACATCAAATCCCTCGCTCCCACTTCAGAGCGTTGTGAGGGTATATCGGATACGGCTACCAAAGTGTCAGAATGCTTATAATCTGTTCTTAAAACGGAGCTATCACGCGTTGCGGGTAACACGGGCAGTTTAGATAAGAAGGCTGTAAGAGAATTATCCATGACTGCCGCTAAGTCTTGTAATGTAGACGGGCTACCCTCGTTACCTTCAGTCTGAGAATCATCTTGGGCCACATTTTTAAGTGCAACAATATGATCTTTAAAGTGTATAGACATATCAGTACAAGTGGGACACATTCTGAGAGGGGGTTCCACCATGGCTTCAAAAGACATTGAACAAGGATTTTCCTTAGTGTCAGACATGTTTAATAGACTAGTAATATATACAAGCAGGCTTGGAAATCAGTTTAATCAAATAAAAAACACAATTTGAAAAAAAAAACGTTACTGTGCCTTTAAAAAATAAAGAGCGCACACAATTTTACAAAACAGTGAAAAATGCAGCAATTCTCCTGAAATTTTCACAGTATGTACCTAAAGCCTTAATAAGATTGCACCACAAGTTTCAAAACGATTAACCCCTTAATGCCCAAACCGGAGCAGCCTAAAGCCAACACCCGGTTAAAAATAGTACAGCACCCTGCCACAGCCTTGCTGTGGCCCTACCTGCCCTTAGGGATCAGATTTGGGGGAATATAGCTTCTATAAGGCCCTCAAACAGCAACAGGACCCTCCATGTGAAGCAGCATGAACTTCTCTGCAATTCTAACTGCGCATCTGAGGCGCGAAATTAGGCCCCTCCCACTCTACTCCGGAGTTGTGAGGCCTAGTAAATCACTCTTAAGTGACTAAAAACCAGCCATGTGGGTAATAACCCCCAGAAAGAACCCCAAAAGGACTTTCAAAGTGTCTACAAACGATATTTTTCTTGAATAAACAATCGATTGCCCTGAATCAGTGTCAACCAGCATAATTAGCCCTGTTATGTAAGCATTCAATTCCTTACTAAGTCTGTGAACATAGCTTACCCTCCCCTCATGGGGATATTGTCAGTCTCTTCTAGCATTATCTCAGTCTTGTCTAGAAATAAATGACTGAACATACCTCATTGCAGATTACCCTGCAAACCGTTCCCCCCAACTGAAGTTTTCTGGTACTCCTCAGTCCTGTGTGGGAACAGCAGTGGATTTTAGTTACAACATGCTAAAATCATTTTCCTCTCAGCAGAAATCTTCATCACTTTTCTGCTAGAGAGTAAATAGTACAAACCGGTACCATTTAAAATAACAAACTTTTGATTGAAGATAATAAAAACTACAATTCTAACACCACATTCACTTTACCCTCCCGTAGAGAGACCCTAGCTTAGAGCCGGCAAAGAGAATGACTGGGGGGTGGAGCTAGATTGGGAGCTATATGGACAGCTTTGCTGTGTGCTCTCTTTGCCACTTCCTGTAGGGAATGAGAATATCCCACAAGTAAAGGATGAATCCGTGGACTGGATACACCTTGCAAGAGAAATAGGCTCCGCCCCTTAAGGTCAAAAGTCGGAGTAGGCCCAAACAACACCGCATGGGAATGCGGTTTTGCACTAAAGTAAAAATACACACACAATACAACCCTCAAGCATAAAACCAATAAGTTTTAAGTGCCAAAAATAAAAAACATAAAACATTGTTTTTTATATTGTCTCCCATGTCACATAATGCCCAAATATCAACTAATGATAAATAAAAATATAGGGACTCCAGTAACACCCCTCTTATTAAAATAGGTTTTACTGCTTACCCCATTCCCATACAGGGAAAAAATGCCAGCCAGTTCTGATACACCAAATCTTCTCAGAAAAAAAGGCTGCACATACCTTAATGCTGCTTGTAGCATGAAACCGGTCTCCACACTGAAGATGTTTCATGGTTACCTTCAGAAGTCTTGTGGGAACCAGCGTGGATCTTAGTTACAAATGCTAAGATCATCAAACCTCAGGGCAGAAATCTTCTTCCATATCCCCCTGAGGAAAATAGTACGCACCGGTACCATTTAAAATAAAAATCTTCTTGATTGAAGAAACTAAAACTAACACCTCACTTTACCATGTCTTCCTAGTATAACACAGGCAAAGAGAATGACTGGGGGTGGAGGGGAAGGGAGGGGCTATATATATATACAGCTCTGCTGTGGTGCTCTTTGCCACTTCCTGTTAGCAGGAGGTTAATATCCCACAAGTAAGGATGAAATCTGTGGACTCGTCATATCTTTGTAAAAGAAATAATGTGTTTCAGTTTGATGGCTCCATCTATAGACAGGTCAGGGGGACAGCCATGGGAGCTGTTTGTGCACCAACGTATGCATGTCTTCATTTGGGAGCATGGGAGTTGGATATCTTTGAAAAATTTGGTGAGATGTTAAACTCCTATGTGTCCCTTTAGATTAGGTATGTGGACGATATTTTGATGTTTTGGGATGGCCCCCTGACCTCTCTACATAAGTTTGTCACCAATTTGAATAAAAATGATTGCAATATTCTATTGACTTATGCATTTAGTGATAAGGAACTGCCCTTTCTAGATATTTGAATCAAAAAGGAAGGTAATTGTATATCTACTGAGAACTATCGTAAAAATACTGCTACAAACAGCTTATTGGAAGCATCAAGCAGTCATCCTGAAACTTTAAAAAAAAGGTATTCCCTATGGTCAACTATTAAGATTAAAGAGGAATTGTTCCTCAAAAATAAAGTTTTAACACCATGCAAAGATAATGTGCAAAAAATTTATCGAAAGAGGTTATTCCCATAATCTAATAAAACAAACAATGAATAGGGTAAGAAAACTGAATCGAAGTGACTTATTATACTCTAAAAATGCTAATAAAATAACTGATAATAAAATAAGATTTATTACCACTTTTAACTGTCAGTGGCAAAATATAAAAGATATTCTATCACAGAACTATTTGTTATCTTTGGATGAGAAAATTGCTGAAAAAATAGGAAGAAAAAAAAACAAAAAACTCTAGACCGCTAAAAAGTCTCCTAACTTAAAGGATAAGCTAGTCAAAAGTAGATTTGTGAGGTCTGAACCTGAAAGTAATTGGTTAAATAAATACCAACAGGTTAAGGGAAATTTCCCATGCGGACATTGTGTGTACTGTCCTTACATGCTAAAATGCAAGTCCTTCTCAGCAAATAGTGGAAAACAATTTGCTATCGGATGCTTTTCTAATTGTAACTCTGTCGGGGTTGTATATCTCTTACAATGCTCCTGTCCCCTGTTCTATGTGGGTAAAACAAAATAAATGTTCAAGGACAGGGTACAGGAGCATAGGGATGACATCCTCTATGAAAGAGACACTAGTGTGGCCCGACATTTTAGGGACGTTCATAAAAGTAGTACTGTCTCTTTAAAATTTGTGGGAATTGACAGAGGTATTACAAATGGAAGAGGAGGGGACAACAATAAATGTTTGTTAAAAAAAGAAGCGAGATGGACATACGTACTAAAAACAGTATCCTCTTTTGGTCTAAACGAAAGAATTGAGTTTGGGTCCTTTTTGGGTTAAAAACCTATATTTCTCACAATAGTCAGTTTAGATAGAAAAAAACACAATTTATGCTTACCTGATAAATTTATTTCTCTTGTGGTGTATCCAGTCCACAGATCATCCATTACTTGTGGGATATTCTCATTCCCAACAGGAAGTTGCAAGAGGACACCCACAGCAGAGCTGTTATATAGCTCCTCCCCTAACTGCCATATCCAGTTATTCGACCGAAAACACGCAGAGAAAGGAGAAACCATAGGGTGCAGTGGTGACTGTAGTTTAAATTAAAAATTACCTGCATTAAAATGACAGGGCGGGCCGTGGACTGGATACACCACAAGAGAAATACATTTATCAGGTAAGCATAAATTCTGTTTTCTCTTGTAAGGTGTATCCAGTCCACAGATCATCCATTACTTGTGGGATACCAATACCAAAGCTAAAGTACACGGATGAAGGGAGGGACAAGGCAGGTACTTAAACGGAAGGTACCACTGCCTGTAAAACCTTTCTCCCAAAAATAGCCCCCGAAGAAGCAAAAGTATCAAATTTGTAGAATTTGGAAAAAGTATGAAGCGAAGACCAAGTCGCCGCCTTGCAAATCTGTTCAACAGAAGCCTCATTTTTAAAGACCCAAGTGGAAACCACAGCTCTAGTAGAATGAGCTGTAATTCTTTCAGGAAGCTGCTGTCCAGCAGTCTCATAGGCTAAGCGGATTATGCTTCTTAGCCAAAAAGAAAGAGGTTGCCGAAGCCTTTTGACCTCTCCTCTGTCCAGAGTAGACAACAAACAAAGCAGATGTTTGACGAAAATCTTTAGTAGCTTGTAAGTAAAACTTTAAAGCACGAACCACGTCCAGATTGTGTAATAGAAGTTCCTTCTTTGAAGAAGGATTAGGACACAAGGATGGAACAACAATCTCTTGATTGATATTCTTGTTAGATACCACCTTAGGTAAAAACCCAGGTTTCGTACACAGGACTACCTTATCCGTATGGAAGATCAGATAAGGAGAATCACATTGTAAAGCAGATAACTTGGAGACCCTACGAGCCGAGGAAACAGCTACCAAAAAAAGAACTTTCCAAGATAATTTGTTTAAGATCTTTAGATCCAAAATTGGTCTGAAGGTTCCCTCTTTTCTGGGAACCACAAACAGATTTGAGTAAAAACCCTGTCTCTGTTCCTCCTTTGGAACTGGATGGATCACTCCCATAACTAGGAGGTCTCGTACACAGTGTAAGAATGCCTCTCTCTTTATCTGATTTGCAGATAAATGTGAAAGGTGAAATCTCCCTTTTGGGGGGGGAAGCTTTGAAGTCCAGAAGATATCCCTGGGATATAATTTCCAGCGCCCAGGGATCCTGGACATCTCTTGCCCACGCCTGGGCAAAGAGTGAAAGTCTGCCCCCTACTAGATCCGTTACCGGATAGGGGGCCATTCCTTCATGCTGTCTTAGAGGCAGCAGCAGGCTTTTTGGCCTGCTTACCTTTGTTCCAGGTCTGGTTTGGTCTCCAGACAGTCTTGGACTGAGTAAAAGTTCCCTCTTGTTTTGCATTAGAGGAAGTTGATGCCGCACCTGCCTTGAAGTTTCGAAAGGCACGAAAATTAGACTGGCCCTTGATTTGGACCTGTCCTGAGGAAGGGCATGACCTTTTCCTCCAGTGATATCAGCAATAATCTCCTTCAAACCAGGCCCGAATAGGGTCTGCCCCTTGAAGGGAATGTTAAGTAGCTTAGATTTTGAAGTCACGTCAGCTGACCATGATTTAAGCCATAGCGCCCTGCGCGCCTGTATAGCAAAACCAGAATTCTTAGCCGTTAGTTTAGTCAAATGAACAATGGCATCAGAAACAAAAGAATTGGCTAGCTTAAGTGCCCTAAACTTGCCAAGTGTGTCATCCAATGGAGTCGCTACCTGTAAAGCCTCTTCCAGAGACTCAAACCAGAACGCCGCAGCAGCAGTGACAGGAGCAATGCATGCAAGGGGCTGTAGGATAAAACCTCGTTGAATAAACATTTTCTTAAGGTAACCTTCTAATTTCTTATCCATTGGATCTAAAAAAGCACAACTGTCCTCGACAGGGATAGTAGTACGCTTTGCTAGAGTAGAAACTGCTCCCTTCACCTTAGGGACTGTCTGCCATAAGTCCCGTGTGGTGGCGTATATTGGAAACATTTTTCTAAAAATAGGAGGGGAAGAGAATGGCACACCTGGTCTATCCCATTCCTTAGTAATAATTTCTGTAAACCTTTTAGGTATTGGAAAAACATCAGTACACACCGGCACTGCATAGTATTTATCCAGTCTACACAATTTCCCTGGCACTGCAATTTTATCACAGTCATTCAGAGCAGCTAAAACCTCTTTGAGCAGCACGCGGAGGTGTTCAAGCTTAAATTTAAATTAGGGATGCACCGAAATTTCGGCCGCAGAAAGTATCGGCCGAAAATTGCATTTTTGGCTATTTCGGTTTTCGGTTTTTTTGCCTGTTATTTTCGGTAAAATAATTGTGTAGCATGTTTCAAATTTGATGCTAGCCTAGAGCTGCTGTTTAAGTTTATTACTTGACTTACTGTTCTGCATATAATAACGTTTTCTAGGACTATACTTTATTTGGATAATTGGTAAAAAAAAACAACCTGTTAAATATGATTCTGTTACATAGAACTAAATGAAGAATAATACAGTATATTGATATTTATAATTGTTTTAAGTAGGGATGCACCAAAATTTTGGCCGCAGAAACATTTTGGCCGAAAATGGCATTATTTTTTGCCTGTTTTTTTTTTTTCTTAGTAAAATTATTGTGTAGCATATTATTGTTTTAAGATATTTTTGTCCAATTTTAGTGTGTTACTTTCAATAAAAGTGTGGGCTTTTTTATTGGCTCTAATTATGAAAAAAAAAAAAAAAAAAAAAAAAAAAACCTAAAAAAAAATTAATTTGAAAAAATACATTTTCGGTATCAGTTTCGGTTTTCGGCCAAGTACATTCCGGATTTTCGGATTCGGTTTCCATTTCGGTGCATCACTAATTTAAATGTAGAAATATCAGAATCAGGTATCCTACCTGAGTCAGAAACATCACCCACAGACTGAAGCTCTCTTTCCTCAGCTTCTGCATATTGTGAGGCAGTATCAGACATGGTTCTTAAAGCGTCAGTATGCTCTGCATTTCGTCTAACCCCAGAGCTATCTCGCTTACCTCTAAATTCAGGTAGTCTGGCTAATACCGCTGACAGTGTATTATCCATGACTGCCGCCATGTCTTGTAAAGTAATCGCTATGGGCGCCCTAGATGTACTTGGCGCCATTTGAGCGGGAGTCCCTTGAGCGGGAGTCAAAGGAGCTGACACGTGGGGAGAGTTAGTCGGCATAACTTCCCCCTCATCAGATTCCTCTGGTGATAAATTTTTTAAAGACAGAATATGATCTTTATTGCTTAAAGTGAAATCAGTACATTTGGTACACATTCTAAAAGGGGGTTCCCACCATGGCTTTTAAACATAATGAACAAGGAGTTTCCTCTATGTCAGACATGTTTACACAGACTAGCAATGAGACCAGCAAGCTTGGAAAAAACTTTAAAACAAGTTAAAAAGCAAATATAAAAAACAGTACTGTGCCTTTAAGAAAAACAAATTTTGTCAGAATTTGAAAAACAGTGAAAAAAGGCAGTTACACAAACGAAATTTTTACAGTGTGTATAATAAGCTAACAGAGCATTGCACCCACTTGCAAATAGATGATTAACCCCTTAGTTCAAAAAACGGATCAAAAAACGTTTTTTAACAGTCAAAACAAACTGCCACAGCTCTGCTGTGGCCCTACCTTCCCCAATAAACAACTTTGAAAAGCCTTTGAGCCCTTTAGAGATGTCCTATAGCATTCAGGAGACTTCTAAGGAAAGCTGGATGTCTCAGTCTGTAATTTTAACTGCGCAAAAAAGCGCTAAAATAGGCCCCTCCCACTCATACTACAACAGTGGAAAGCCTCAGGAAACTGTTTCTAGGCAAAATTTAAGCCAGCCATGTGGAAAAAACTAGGCCCCAATAAAGTTTTATCACCAAAGCATATATAAAAACGATTAAACATGCCAGCAAACGTTTTATATTGCAATTTTATAAGTATATTACCCCTGAGAGTAAGCATGATACCAGTCGCTATTAAATCACTGTATTCAGGCTTAACTTACATTAATCCGGTATCAGCAGCATTTTATAGCATTTTCAATGCTAGAAAAAATTGTAACTGCACATACCTCATAGCAGAGTAAACTGCACGCCATTCTCCCGCTGAAGTTACCTCTCTCCTCAGACATATGTGAGAACAGCAATGGATCTTAGTTACAACCTAAGATCATAGAAAACTCAGGCAGATTCTTCTATTTACTGCCTGGGATAAAATAGTACAACTCCGGTACTATTTAAAATAACAAACTTTTGATTGAAGATAAAAAACGAACTATTTTTCACCACTCTCTCTTACTACCTCCATGCAAGTTGAGAGTTGCAAGAGAATGACTGGATATGGCAGTTAGGGGAGGAGCTATATAACAGCTCTGCTGTGGGTGTCCTCTTGCAACTTCCTGTTGGGAATGAGAATATCCCACAAGTAATGGATGATCCGTGGACTGGATACACCTTACAAGAGAAATGCAAATTAATAAATTTTATTTATGGAGTAGTCACAATCTATTTCAGTATTTGGAATAGTAAGAGAGAAATAATACCCATTTGTAATTGAATAAGTATATAAATAATTCAAACTAATTTTTCACAAATAATTTTAATATTCTTCAGTATTTCATATGTTGGGAAAATGCCAGCGCTCTGTATATAGATTATAAAGAAGTTTTTTCCAAACCTTGAATCATCGATGTATGTTTAGCTGTTATAGCTAGCAGTTACACGCTGATAATAATTGTTTAGTTGAAATTCAGCGCATGGCGGTCGTTTGGGTAATGCAATTGATTTGTTGCTTTTGTATATGTTCACTTGTTGCTCTTGGTTTTATTAGTAAGTTTGTATGTAACGCTTAAAGTTAAAAAATGTAAGAAGCCTAGCTAATCGGAGAATGGAGGTGTGACAAAAGAAGCTTGCATGATTGGAAAGCAAATATATACTCAAGCCACTCCCCTAACGAAAAGCAACTAATAAAAATTAAGAGCCGTGAGTGATAGACAGTCCTGACGAGGCCCCTACCGCACAGTCTTTCAAACACAGGCGGCAAAGAAAAGTTTGGGCATTTGGAATTACAAGCGGTGTTGCCCGATAAAAGAATCCGGAGGTGGTCTGGCAGAGGCGATAAGATCTTACCAAGTTCAACTAACGTCTCACGGAACAAGGAGACGTGACAGAGCGGGATAGGTGAGATTGGATATCGGAGGTAATAGTCCCGGTCCGTTGCTCTTACGCCCTATGAAGTGCCATAATACCTGGACAGTGCTGCCTATGCTGTAACAACTAGCCAAGGTTGTATGTTTTATAGGACAACGTATGAATGTGTAAATCAGAGATAATCTATCAGTCACTGTGGAATTAAAGGGACATTCAACACTTAGTGTAACAGGTTTTAATATTGTAAATTAAGAAACTGAGGTCCGCCTACATCCATATTGACTGGGTATTAGAGTAGTTAGCGCCGCTGATTAGGACAGAAGCAAGGCGGCAAGGGAGGAGGGGTATAGTGTAGGCGGACCTCCGTTTCTTAATTTACAATATTAAAACCTGTTACACTAAGTGTTGAATGTCCCTTTAAGCTAACTTTGAAGGACGTTCTTACCTCGGTTGTCAGCTGATCACAGGTTAATCAAGAATCAGGCTGCTGAGATCACTATGGCTCAACTCTTTCAAGTGTGTATTTGTTGGGGGAAGACAGCTTTTTCATCAAAGACTGCCTGTTCTGTTACAAAGGACTGTTCCAGTATTAAGCAAGCTGGTTACATTTATCTTACAGTCTTATTTTATGGAATATATGCCTCCCGATACACATTTTATGTTATTTTTTGCCCTTTGATTCTCAGTGTTTTTATCATAGTTTGATTCCAATGTTATGTTACCCACTGCAGTGGTAGGAGTTTATGATGCAATGATATGAACCATTTAACCCGTGCTAGCTGTTGGTATTTTTAATAAATCAGTTGCATTTTTGACTTGACCGGTATGTGTCTGTGTTTCATTGAGTTTGATACAATACCTCAGCCTTATATCTACATATTAGATTAAGGAATTGTGAATTTTGAGTGCTGAAATCCTCTACTTTATACGCAGCATCTCATATAGCTCTATAGTTTTTTTTCTCTATATATATATTATATACACATACATATATAGATACAAATATATATATATATACATACATATACATACACACAAATATATATATATATATATATATATATATATATACACATATATACACACAAATATATATATATATATATATATATATATATATATAAATATATACACACACACATATATATCTATATAAAGTTCATTCAAAGAGGGGTATTGAAGAGATGCAGGCAGCACAAAAAATTGATATTACGTAAAAAAACTGAATTTATGCTTACCTGATAAATTACTTTCTCCAACGGTGTGTCCGGTCCACGGCGTCATCCTTACTTGTGGGATATCTCTTCCCCAACAGGAAATGGCAGAGAGTCCCAGCAAAGCTGGCCATATAGTCCCTCCTAGGCTCCGCCCACCCCAGTCATTCGACCGACGGACAGGAGGAAATATATAGGAGAAACCATATGGTACCGTGGTGACTGTAGTTAGAGAAAATAATTCATCAGACCTGATTAAAAAACCAGGGCGGGCCGTGGACCGGACACACCGTTGGAGAAAGTAATTTATCAGGTAAGCATAAATTCTGTTTTCTCCAACATTGGTGTGTCCGGTCCACGGCATCATCCTTACTTGTGGGAACCAATACCAAAGCTTTAGGACACGGATGAAGGGAGGGAGCAAATCAGGTTACCTAAACGGAAGGCACCGCGGCTTGCAAAACCTTTCTCCCAAAAATAGCCTCCGAAGAAGCAAAAGTATCAAATTTGTAAAATTTGGCAAAAGTGTGCAGTGAAGACCAAGTCGCTGCCTTACATATCTGGTCAACAGAAGCCTCGTTCTTGAAGGCCCATGTGGAAGCCACAGCCCTAGTGGAGTGAGCTGTGATTCTTTCAGGAGGCTGCCGTCCGGCAGTCTCATAAGCCAATCGGATGATGCTTTTAAGCCAAAAGGAAAGAGAGGTAGAAGTCGCTTTTTGACCTCTCCTTTTACCAGAATAAACAACAAACAAAGAAGATGTTTGTCTGAAATCTTTTGTAGCCTCTAAATAGAATTTTAGAGCACGGACTACGTCCAAATTGTGTAACAAACATTCCTTCTTTGAAACTGGATTCGGACATAAAGAAGGTACAACTATCTCCTGGTTAATATTTTTGTTAGAAACAACCTTTGGAAGAAAACCAGGCTTAGTACGCAAAACCACCTTATCTGCATGGAACACCAGATAGGGCGGAGAACACTGCAGAGCAGATAACTCTGAAACTCTTCTAGCAGAAGAAATTGCAACCAAAAACAAAACTTTCCAAGATAGTAACTTAATATCTATGGAATGTAAAGGTTCAAACGGAACCCCTTGAAGAACTGAAAGAACTAGATTTAGACTCCAGGGAGGAGTCAAAGGTCTGTAAACAGGCTTGATCCTAACCAGAGCCTAAACAAATGCTTGAACATCTGGCACAGCTGCCAGTCTTTTGTGTAGTAAGACAGATAAAGCAGAGATCTGTCCCTTTAGAGAACTTGCAGATAATCCTTTCTCCAAACCTTCTTGTAGAAAGGAGAGAATCTTAGGAATTTTTATCTTATTCCATGGGAATCCTTTGGATTCACACCAACAGATATATCTTTTCCATATTTTATGGTAAATCTTTCTAGTTACCGGTTTTCTGGCCTGAACCAGAGTATCTATCACAGAATCTGAAAACCCACGCTTCGATAGAATCAAGCGTTCAATCTCCAAGCCGTCAGCTGGAGGGAGACCAGATTTGGATGTTCGAATGGACCCTGAACAAGAAGGTCCTGTCTCAAAGGTAGCTTCCATGGTGGAACCGATGACATATTCACCAGGTCTGCATACCAAGTCCTGCGTGGCCACGCAGGAGCTATCAAGATCACCGAGGCCCTCTCCTGATTGATCCTGGCTACCAGCCTGGGAATGAGAGGAAACGGTGGAAATACATAAGCTAGGTTGAAGGTCCAAGGTGCTACTAGTGCATCTACTAGAGTCGCCTTGGGATCCCTGGATCTGGACCCGTAGCAAGGAACCTTGAAGTTCTGACGAGACGCCATCAGATCCATGTCTGGAATGCCCCATAATTGAGTTATTTGGGCAAAGATCTCAGAAAATCCGCCTCCCAGTTTTCCACACCTGGGATGTGGATCGCAGACAGGTGGCAGGAGTGATCCTCCGCCCATTGAATTATTTTGGTCACTTCTTTCATAGCCAGGGAACTCCTTGTTCCCCCCTGATTGATATACGCAACGGTCGTCATGTTGTCTGATTGGAACCTTATGAATCTGGCCTTTGCTAGTTGAGGCCAAGCCCTGAGAGCATTGAATATCGCTCTCAGTTCCAGAATGTTTATCGGGAGAAGAGACTCTTCCCAAGACCATTGACCCTGAGCTTTCAGGGATTCCCAGACCGCGCCCCAGCCCACTAGACTGGCGTCGGTCGTGACAATGACCCACTCTGGTCTGCGGAAGCTCATTCCCTGGGACAGATGGTCCAGGGTCAGCCACCAACGGA
The DNA here is from genome assembly GCF_027579735.1 of Bombina bombina. Classification (NCBI taxonomy): domain Eukaryota; kingdom Metazoa; phylum Chordata; class Amphibia; order Anura; family Bombinatoridae; genus Bombina; species Bombina bombina. The sequence goes on from NC_069499.1 coordinate 453,456,999, forward strand.
GTGAATCTCTGGTCTTCTGATCTACTTGAATCATTGGAGACAAGTCTGTATAGTCCCCATTCCACTGTTTGAGCATGCACAGTTGTAATGGTCTTAGATGAATTTGTGCAAAAGGAACTATGTGCATTGCTGCAACCATCAACCCTACTACTTCCATGCACTGCGCTATGGAAGGACGTGGAACAGAATGAAGAACTTGACAAGTGCTTAGAAGTTTTGACTTTCTGACCTCTGTCAGAAAAATCCTCATTTCTAAGGAATCTATTATTGTTCCCAAGAAGGGAACTCTTGTTGACGGAGACAGAGAACTCTTTTCTATGTTCACCTTCCATCCGTGTGATCTGAGAAAGGCCAGAACGATGTCTGTATGAGCCTTTGCCTTTGATAGGGACGACGCTTGTATTAGAATGTCGTCCAAGTAAGGTACTACTGCAAATCCCCTCGGTCTTAGAACCGCTAGAAGGGAACCTAGTACCTTTGTGAAAATCCTTGGAGCAGTGGCTAACCCGAATGGGAGGGCCACAAACTGGTAATGTTTGTCCAGAAAGGCGAACCTTAGGAACTGATGATGTTCTTTGTGGATAGGAATATGTAGGTACGCATCCTTTAGATCCACGGTAGTCATAAATTGACCTTCCAGGATAGTGGGTAAAATCGTTCGAATGGTTTCCATCTTGAACAATGGTACCCTGAGAAATTTGTTTAGGATCTTCAAATCCAAAATTGGTCTGAAAGTTCCCTCTTTTTTGGGAACTACGAACAGATTGGAATAAAATCCCATTCCCTGTTCCTTTATTGGAACTGGGTGTATCACTCCCATCTTTAACAGGTCTTCTACACAATGTAAGAATGCCTGTCTCTTTATTTGGTTTGAGGATAAGTGAGATATGTGGAACCTTCCCCTTGGGGGTAGTTCCCTGAATTCCAGGAGATAACCCTGAGAAACTATTTCTAGCGCCCAGGGATCCTGAACATCTCTTGCCCAAGCCTGAGCAAAGAGAGAGAGTCTGCCCCCCACTAGATCCGGTCCCGGATCGGGGGCTACTCCTTCATGCTGTTTTGTTAGCAGCAGCAGGCTTCTTGGCCTGCTTACCCTTGTTCCAGCCTTGCATCGGTTTCCAGGCTGGTTTGGGTTGTGAGGCATTACCCTCTTGCTTAAAGGATGCAGAATTAGAGGCCGGTCCGTTCCTGAAATTGCGAAAGGAATGAAAATTAGACTTATTCTTGGCCTTGAAAGGCCTATCTTGTGGAAGGGCGTGGCCCTTTCCCCCAGTGATGTCTGAAATAATCTCTTTCAATTCTGGTCCAAATAGAGTTTTACCTTTGAAAGGGATGTTAAGCAATTTTGTCTTGGATGACACATCCGCTGACCAAGACTTTAGCAAAAGCGCTCTGCGCGCCACGATTGCAAACCCTGAATTTTTCGCCGCTAATCTAGCTAATTGCAAAGCGGCATCTAAAATAAAAGAGTTAGCCAACTTAAGTGCGTGAACTCTGTCCATAACCTCCTCATATGGAGTCTCTCTACTAAGCGAGTTTTCTAGTTCCTCGAACCAGAACCACGCTGCTGTAGTGACAGGAACAATGCACGAAATGGGTTGTAGAAGGTAACCTTGCTGTACAAAAATCTTTTTAAGCAAACCCTCCAATTTTTTATCCATAGGATCTTTGAAAGCACAACTATCCTCGATAGGAATAGTAGTGCGTTTGTTTAGAGTAGAAACTGCCCCCTCGACCTTAGGGACTGTCTGCCATAAGTCCTTTCTGGGGTCGACCATAGGAAATTATTTCTTAAATATAGGGGGGGGAACAAAAGGTATGCCAGGCTTATCCCACTCCTTATTCACTATGTCCGCCACCCGCTTGGGTATAGGAAAAGCGTCGGGGTGCACTGGAACCTCTAGGAACTTGTCCATCTTGCATAATTTCTCTGGAATGACCAAGTTGTCACAATCATCCAGAGTAGATAACACCTCCTTAAGCAGTGCACGGAGATGTTCTCATTTAAATTTAAATGTCACAACATCAGGTTCAGCTTGTTGAGAAATTTTTCCTGAATCTGAAATTTCCCCATCTGACAAAACCTCCCTCATGGCCACTTCACATTGGTGTGAGGGTATGACAGAACAATTATCATCAGCGCCCTGCTCTTCAGTGTTTAAAACAGAGCAATCGTGCTTTCTCTGATATGTAGGCATTTTGGATAAAATATTTGCTATGGAGTTATCCATTACAGCCGTTAATTGTTGCATGGTAATAAGCATTGGCGCGCTAGATGTACTAGGGGCCTCCTGCGTGGGCAAAACTGGTGTAGACACAGTAGGGGATGATGTAGTATCATGTTTACTCCCCTCATCTGAGGAATCATCTTGGGCAATTTCATTATCTGTGGCAGTACTGTCCTTACTTTGTTTGGACGCTATGGCACAATTATCACACAAATTTAAATGGGGAGACACATTGGCTTTCATACATATAGAACATAGCTTATCCGAAGGCACAGACATGTTAAACAGGCTTAAACTTGTCAATAAAGCACAAAAAACGTTTTAAAACAAAACCGTTACTGTCTCTTTAAATTTTAAACAGAAAACACTTTATTACTGAATATGTGAAAAAGTATGAAGGAATTGTTCAAAAATTACCAAAATTTCACCACAGTGTCTTAAAGCATTAAGAGTATTGCACACCAAATTTCAGAGCTTTAACCCTTAAAATAACGGAACCGGAGCCGTTAACAAATTTAACCCCTATACAGTCCCAGGGATAGCCTTTGCTGAGACCCAACCAAGCCCAGAGGGGAATACGATACCAAGTGACGCCTTCTAGAAACTTTTCCAGCAACTTTCAGATCCTCACACATGCATCTGCATGTCCTGCTCTCAAAAAACAACTGCGCAGTAATGGCGCGAAAATGAGGCTCTGCCTACAACTAGGAAGGCCTACTGACTGGAAAAGGTGTCTAACATAGTGCCTGCCGTTTAATAAACGTTCCCCAAGTTTATAAATGTGAAATATCAGCCTAAACATTAATAAAATGCCCAAATAAAGCAATCGATTTAGCCCATAAAAGTGTCTACCAGTTTTATAGCCCATATTAAGCCCTTTATTCTGTTTGTTTGACTAAGAAAATGGCTTAACGGTCCCCATGAGGGGAAATGACAGCCTTCCAGCATTACATGGTCTTGTTAGAAATATGTCTAGTCATACCTTAAGCAGAAAAGTCTGCTAACTGTTTCCCCCAACTGAAGTTACTTCATCTCAACAGTCCTATGTGGAAACAGCAATCGATTTTAGTTACGGTCTGCTAAAATCATCTTCCTCTCACAAACAGAAATCTTCATCCTTTTCTGTTTCAGAGTAAATAGTACATACCAGCACTATTTTAAAATAACAAACACTTGATAGAAGAATAAAAAAACAGAATTTATGTTTACCTGATAAATTACTTTCTCCAACGGTGTGTCCGGTCCACGGCGTCATCCTTACTTGTGGGATATTCTCTTCCCCAACAGGAAATGGCAAAGAGCCCAGCAAAGCTGGTCACATGATCCCTCCTAGGCTCCGCCTACCCCAGTCATTCGACCGACGTTAAGGAGGAATATTAGCATAGGAGAAACCATATGGTACCGTGGTGACTGTAGTTAAAGAAAATAAATTATCAGACCTGATTAAAAAAACCAGGGCGGGCCGTGGACCGGACACACCGTTGGAGAAAGTAATTTATCAGGTAAACATAAATTCTGTTTTCTCCAACATAGGTGTGTCCGGTCCACGGCGTCATCCTTACTTGTGGGAACCAATACCAAAGCTTTAGGACACGGATGAAGGGAGGGAGCAAATCAGGTCACCTAAATGGAAGGCACCACGGCTTGCAAAACCTTTCTCCCAAAAATAGCCTCAGAAGAAGCAAAAGTATCAAACTTGTAAAATTTGGTAAAAGTGTGCAGTGAAGACCAAGTCGCTGCCCTACATATCTGATCAACAGAAGCCTCGTTCTTGAAGGCCCATGTGGAAGCCACAGCCCTAGTGGAATGAGCTGTGATTCTTTCGGGAGGCTGCCGTCCGGCAGTCTCGTAAGCCAATCTGATGATGCTTTTAATCCAAAAAGAGAGAGAGGTAGAAGTTGCTTTTTTGACCTCTCCTTTTACCGGAATAAACAACAAACAAGGAAGATGTTTGTCTAAAATCCTTTGTAGCATCTAAATAGAATTTTAGAGCGCGAACAACATCCAAATTGTGCAACAAACGTTCCTTCTTTGAAACTGGTTTCGGACACAGAGAAGGTACGATAATCTCCTGGTTAATGTTTTTGTTTAGTACGTAAAACCACCTTATCTGCATGGAACACCAGATAAGGAGGAGAACACTGCAGAGCAGATAATTCTGAAACTCTTCTAGCAGAAGAAATTGCAACTAAAAACAAAACTTTCCAAGATAATAACTTAATATCAACGGAATGTAAGGGTTCAAACGGAACCCCCTGAAGAACTGAAAGAACTAAATTGAGACTCCAAGGAGGAGTCAAAGGTTTGTAAACAGGCTTAATTCTAACCAGAGCCTGAACAAAGGCTTGAACATCTGGCACAGCTGCCAGCTTTTTGTGAAGTAACACAGACAAGGCAGAAATCTGTCCCTTCAGGGAACTTGCAGACAATCCTTTTTCCAATCCTTCTTGAAGGAAGGATAGAATCTTAGGAATCTTAACCTTATCCCAAGGGAATCCTTTAGATTCACACCAACAGATATATTTTTTCCAAATTTTGTGGTAAATCTTTCTAGTTACAGGCTTTCTGGCCTGAACCAGAGTATCGATAACAGAATCTGAGAACCCTCGCTTCGATAGGATCAAGCGTTCAATCTCCAAGCAGTCAGCTGGAGTGAAACCAGGTTCGGATGTTCGAACGGACCCTGAACAAGAAGGTCTCGTCTCAAAGGTAGCTTCCAAGGTGGAGCCGATGACATATTCACCAGATCTGCATACCAAGTCCTGCGTGGCCACGCAGGAGCTATCAAGATCACCGACGCCCTCTCCTGATTGATCCTGGCTACCAGCCTGGGGATGAGAGGAAACGGCGGGAACACATAAGCTAGTTTGAAGGTCCAAGGTGCTACTAGTGCATCCACTAGAGCCGCCTTGGGATCCCTGGATCTGGACCCGTAGCAAGGAACTTTGAAGTTCTGACGAGAGGCCATCAGATCCATGTCTGGAATGCCCCACAGCTGAGTGACTTGGGCAAAGATTTCCGGATGGAGTTCCCACTCCCCCGGATGCAATGTCTGACGACTCAGAAAATCCGCTTCCCAATTTTCCACTCCTGGGATGTGGATAGCAGACAGGTGGCAGGAGTGAGACTCCGCCCATAGAATGATTTTGGTCACTTCTTCCATCGCCAGGGAACTCCTTGTTCCCCCCTGATGGTTGATGTACGCAACAGTTGTCATGTTGTCTGATTGAAACCGTATGAACTTGGCCCTCGCTAGCTGAGGCCAAGCCTTGAGAGCATTGAATATCGCTCTCAGTTCCAGAATATTTATCGGTAGAAGAGATTCTTCCCGAGACCAAAGACCCTGAGCTTTCAGGGATCCCCAGACCGCGCCCCAGCCCATCAGACTGGCGTCGGTCGTGACAATGACCCACTCTGGTCTGCGGAATGTCATCCCTCGTGACAGGTTGTCCAGGGACAGCCACCAACGGAGTGAGTCTCTGGTCTTCTGATTTACTTGTATCTTCGGAGACAAGTCTGTATAGTCCCCATTCCACTGACTGAGCATGCACAGTTGTAATGGTCTTAGATGAATGCGTGCAAAAGGAACTATGTCCATTGCCGCTACCATCAACCCGATCACTTCCATGCACTGAGCTATGGAAGGAAGAGGAACGGAATGAAGTATCCGACAAGAGTCTAGAAGCTTTGTTTTTCTGGCCTCTGTCAGAAATATCCTCATTTCTAAGGAGTCTATTATTGTTCCCAAGAAGGGAACCCTTGTTGACGGAGATAGAGAACTCTTTTCCACGTTCACTTTCCATCCGTGAGATCTGAGAAAGGCCAGGACTATGTCCGTGTGAGCCTTTGCTTGAGTAAGGGACGACGCTTGAATTAGAATGTCGTCCAAGTAAGGTACTACAGCAATGCCCCTTGGTCTTAGCACAGCTAGAAGGGACCCTAGTACCTTTTTTGAAAATCCTTGGAGCAGTGGCTAATCCGAAAGGAAGCGCCACGAACTGGTAATGCTTGTCCAGGAATGCGAACCTTAGGAACCGATGATGTTCCTTGTGGATAGGAATATGTAGATACGCATCCTTTAAATCCACCGTGGTCATGAATTGACCTTCCTGGATGGAAGGAAGAATAGTTCGAATGGTTTCCATCTTGAACGATGGAACCTTGAGAAACTTGTTTAAGATCTTGAGATCTAAGATTGGTCTGAACGTTCCCTCTTTTTTGGGAACTATGAACAGATTGGAGTAGAACCCCATCCCTTGTTCTCTTAATGGAACAGGATGAATCACTCCCATTTTTAACAGGTCTTCTACACAATGTAAGAATGCCTGTCTTTTTATGTGGTCTGAAGACAACTGAGACCTGTGGAACCTCCCCCTTGGGGGAAGCCCCTTGAATTCCAGAAGATAACCTTGGGAGACTATTTCTAGTGCCCAAGGATCCAGAACATCTCTTGCCCAAGCCTGAGCGAAGAGAGAGAGTCTGCCCCCCACCAGATCCGGTCCCGGATCGGGGGCCAACATTTCATGCTGTCTTGGTAGCAGTGGCAGGTTTCTTGGCCTGTTTTCCCTTGTTCCAGCCTTGCATTGGTCTCCAAGCTGGCTTGGCTTGAGAAGTATTACCCTCTTGCTTAGAGGACGTAGCACTTTGGGCTGGTCCGTTTCTACGAAAGGGACGAAAATTAGGTTTATTTTTTGTCTTGAAAGGCCGATCCTGAGGAAGGGCGTGGCCCTTACCCCCAGTGATATCAGAGATAATCTCTTTCAAGTCAGGGCCAAACAGCGTTTTCCCCTTGAAAGGAATGTTAAGTAGCTTGTTCTTGGAAGACGCATCAGCCGACCAAGATTTCAACCAAAGCGCTCTGCGCGCCACAATAGCAAACCCAGAATTCTTAGCCGCTAATCTAGCCAATTGCAAAGTGGCGTCTAGGGTAAAAGAATTAGCCAATTTGAGAGCATTGATTCTGTCCATAATCTCCTCATAAGGAGGAGAATCACTATCGACCGCCTTTATCAGCTCATCGAACCAGAAACATGCGGCTGTAGCGACAGGGACAACGCATGAAATTGGTTGTAGAAGGTAACCCTGCTGAACAAACATCTTTTTAAGCAAACCTTCTAATTTTTTATCCATAGGATCTTTGAAAGCACAACTATCCTCTATGGGTATAGTGGTGCGTTTGTTTAAAGTGGAAACCGCTCCCTCGACCTTGGGGACTGTCTGCCATAAGTCCTTTCTGGGGTCGACCATAGGAAACAATTTTTTAAATATGGGGGGAGGGACGAAAGGAATACCGGGCCTTTCCCATTCTTTATTAACAATGTCCGCCACCCGCTTGGGTATAGGAAAAGCTTCTGGGAGCCCCGGCACCTCTAGGAACTTGTCCATTTTACATAGTTTCTCTGGGATGACCAACTTGTCACAATCATCCAGAGTGGATAATACCTCCTTAAGCAGAATGCGGAGATGTTCCAACTTAAATTTAAATGTAATCACATCAGGTTCAGCTTGTTGAGAAATGTTCCCTGAATCAGTAATTTCTCCCTCAGACAAAACCTCCCTGGCCCCATCAGACTGGGTTAGGGGCCCTTCAGAAACATTATTATTAGCGTCGTCATGCTCTTCAGTATCTAAAACAGAGCAGTCGCGCTTACGCTGATAAGTGTTCATTTTGGCTAAAATGTTTTTGACAGAATTGTCCATTACAGCCGTTAATTGTTGCATAGTAAGGAGTATTGGCGCGCTAGATGTACTAGGGGCCTCCTGAGTGGGCAAGACTCGTGTAGACGAAGGAGGGAATGATGCAGTACCATGCTTACTCCCCTCACTTGAGGAATCATCTTGGGCATCATTGTCATTGTCACATAAATCACATTTATTTAAATGAATAGGAATTCTGGCTTCCCCACATTCAGAACACAGTCTATCTGGTAGTTCAGACATGTTAAACAGGCATAAACTTGATAACAAAGTACAAAAAACGTTTTAAAATAAAACCGTTACTGTCACTTTAAATTTTAAACTGAACACACTTTATTACTGCAATTGCGAAAAAACATGAAGGAATTTTCACCACAGTGTCTTAAAGCCTTAAAAGTATTGCACACCAAATTTGGAAGCTTTAACCCTTAAAATAACGGAACCGGAGCCGTTTTTAACTTTAACCCCTTTACAGTCCCTGGTATCTGCTTTGCTGAGACCCAACCAAGCCCAAAGGGGAATACGATACCAAATGACGTCTTCAGAAAGTCTTTTCTAAGTATCAGAGCTCCTCTCACATGCGACTGCATGCCATGCCTCTCAAAAACAAGTGCGCAACACCGGCGCGAAAATGAGACTCTGCCTATGCTTTGGGAAAGCCCCTAAAGAATAAGGTGTCTAAAACAGTGCCTGCCGATATTATTATCTCAAAATACCCAAATAAAATGATTCCTCAAGGCTAAATATGTGTTAATAATGAATCGATTTAGCCCAGAAAAAGTCTACAGTCTTAATAAGCCCATGTGAAGCCCTTATTTACAATCGTAATAAACATGGCTTACCGGATCCCATAGGGAAAATGACAGCTTCCAGCATTACATCGTCTTGTTAGAATGTGTCATACCTCAAGCAGCAAGAGACTGCACACTGTTCCCCCAACTGAAGTTAATTGCTCTCAACAGTCCTGTGTGGAACAGCCATGGATTTTAGTGACGGTTGCTAAAATCATTTTCCTCATACAAACAGAAATCTTCATCTCTTTTCTGTTTCTGAGTAAATAGTACATACCAGCACTATTTCAAAATAACAAACTCTTGATTGAATAATAAAAACTACAGTTAAACACTAAAAAACTCTAAGCCATCTCCGTGGAGATGTTGCCTGTACAACGGCAAAGAGAATGACTGGGGTAGGCGGAGCCTAGGAGGGATCATGTGACCAGCTTTGCTGGGCTCTTTGCCATTTCCTGTTGGGGAAGAGAATATCCCACAAGTAAGGATGACGCCGTGGACCGGACACACCTATGTTGGAGAAACTACATTTAAACACCAAAAAACTCTTAACCATCTCTGTGGAGATGTTGCCTGTGCAACGGCAAAGAGAATGACTGGGGTGGGCGGAGCCTAGGAGGGACTATATGGCCAGCTTTGCTGGGACTCTTTGCCATTTCCTGTTGGGGAAGAGATATCCCACAAGTAAGGATGACGCCGTGGACCGGACACACCAATGTTGGAGAAACAAGACTTTATTTCATCCTTTAAAATATATACAAGCACAATCCATAGTAGTTACCCATACACACAGGGAGAAAAAAGGCTGCTTCCGACACGTTTCCTGCTCACAGGGAGCACTTCATCAGGGATAGCAGCTGCTTCCCATACATGCTATTTATTCAAGATGATAGTGTTAACCCTATGTTGCCAAAAAATTAGCCTACATGTCTTTTCAACAAAGGACTATTTGCAAACAAGGGTGTAACACGATCACTTTAACAAATATTACTAAATAAACATTCATAGTGATAACATAGTTATTTACATTCATTAAAAACAGAAAAATATTTTCAAAAGCGGGGGGATAAGAAATTCTCTATGGAAAAAGTTTTATAATGTTACATTAGACCTGTTGGTATATGGGTTGGTAGCTCCTTATATACACAAAGTTGGGTAATTTCTGACCATAAACAGTGTTATGCAAAATGCTATAAAATTAGTGGCTACCCATATTTCAAGAAATATTTAAATCCGAAAATTGCATATAGTGTGAGCTAGCTGAGGTACATATACATTTCTTCACAAACTTTTTAATTTGTAAATTTTAGATATCCTATTTTAACTTTTATTGGTTCTAAGTTAATCCATTTGAGGAAGGGAACCTAGGATGTCTCACAGTGTGAGCTAGCTGACTTTCAATATTCCTATGTTTCCTTTATGATTATTTCTAGTATTATTTATTTATTATTCACCTTGTTAAGATATAGAATTTAATCTATCATAAAGAAAAGATGTTGTTAGTGGGAGCATAATTATTCATGATCTATGTTGTTATTAAAAATTATATCAAAGATTAACACATAATTAGTACCAGCATATGTTAGATGATTCTAATTCAGACCAAGCGATCATTTATTTTATTACTATTTTTAACTTTTAATTTTCAATTTTTAATTTTTAAATTTTTAACTTTAATCTAAATTTGTAATCTACATTTTAATCTAGATCATGATTTTAATTTGGTTTAACAGTTAATACATAGAAAAAAAAACCCAAATCTTAGTTCATTTCTATTCATGATGTTTAAAGATTATAAATTTATAATGCTTCTTATTTGAAATTCATAGGAGGGTAGACTTAACAAACCTTAGTCACCGGTATACAATTGTAGGTCCCATATTTTATTCATACCTTTTGGGAAACCGGTTTCCAACTTGTGGATCCAGAAGGCTTCAATCCTATTGAGTTTCGCTAGCCTGTCCCCCCCAGAAATTCTCTTAGGTTCCCTGTCGATCACCTGGAACTGAAATAAAGCCAGTATTTGATCCTGCATGGCTCTATCATAAGTTGCTCCATATCTATGTGTTGCAAAGTGCTTAGCCACTGGGGTTTTGGGTTCTTTCGCCTCAATAGATAGAAGATGTTCACGTATACGCTCTTTCACAGCTCTAATAGTTCTACCTGTATATTGTTTGCCACACAGCTTACAAATTATTAAATATACAGCAAAATCAGATTGGCATGTAAAATGCTGAAAAATATTAAATTCATGTTTTGTAGTAAATGATTCAAATATATTCCCTGTCTTCACATAGTTACAGCTTTTTCATGGTCTTCCTCCACATTTAAAGGTACCTTTCTTAGGGGATAGCCACCTATCTGCACTAGCTGTCATCTCTCCTTGTGAATCTGAGAAATTCTTGTTGACATATTGTGCTATAGTTTTAGCTCTCCTAGAGACAAATTTTACTCCATTATTAGATATATGAGCTAGTGAATTCTCTTTCTCTAAGATTGGGAGGTATATTTTTACTATGTTACAGATCTTATGATATTGATTGTTAAATTGTGTGGAGAACACTATTTTACCATCTGCATCATCGTTTTTACTTTTATCTTTTAGAAGTAAATCTCGGTCCATTTCTCTCACACACTTTTGTGTATGCTCTAAGGTCTTCCTATTGTAGCCTCTATCAACTAATCGTTTTTTCAGTTGATCAGAATGTCTATTGTAGTCACCTATACTACTAAAATTACGGCGCAACCTCATAAATTGTCCCTTAGGTATGGCACTTTTTAAGTGCTTGGGATGATTCGACTCTGCTCTTAAAATAGTGTTACCTGCTAGTTCCTTCCTGTATGTTTCCATACTCACTATTCTATTGTTCATGTCTGCTTTAATTTTTAAATCCAAAAAGTTAATGCTATCCCCTGCCCAATTCCATGTAAATTTCAAATTCATACTGTTGTTATTTAATGATGTAACAAAATCCTTCATCTGTTCTACACTTCCATTCCAAATTATTAGGACATCATCGATAAACCTGGTGTAAAATCTGATGTTCTCTTTAAAGGCATTGAGGTCCCCAAATATTTTGAACAATTCAAAATAGCCCAGATAGATGTTTGCATATGAGGGGGCAAATTTTGCCCCCATTGCCGTGCCTCTCTGCTGTAAAAACATCTTGCCTTTAAAGACAAAATAATTATGCGTTAACAAATAGCTAACTACATCTATGAGTTCAATCAGTGAGCTAACAACCCGGTGTGCATAGTAAGTTTGGACACAAGTTTAAACTTACCTGTTTGCGGTGGAAAGAGAAGACACAAGTCGGAGCTGACATCTACCCTCCCTGCGGTGAGTAGGACCGGTGTTTTATCATACTATTGTCTTTATAACTATACCGGTGTGGGTTATATAAAACCGTAATATATGAAACAGCTATTTGAAGTTACCATTACTTTGGAATGGACACACTGAGTTTTACTTAACAGCTCATTTACCATCTGTGATTTTGCAAAAGACTTTTTGATATAAAGGTGCTGAATGCATTCATTAAATTAGTTATAAGAATTGATTACACTTTTGCTACTATATTCATGCATCCTTGAAAAAAGTGAAACACAGTGTCTGATGTTTTCCAATGCACAGAAATATTTAGATACACCCAAGCCTATTAAGCCTTTCCAAGTGTAAGACTGAGTTTTTGTATGAATGTTGGTTATTATTTATATATTTTCCTGATAACTCCAATCAATACACGGTAATATCACATTACGTGACTAAAAAGGAATACAAATTGTTACAATATGGCTTATGGCAACATTGAAAAGAGGCGCACAAATTTGGAATCTTTAATGAAAAGCACAAATGCCCAGGAAAACACACAGGGGGATATAGTGAACTTATTTTCAAATAAAGAGAAGCAAAGTATAAAAGAACTGAGGCTTTGGTGGGAAGTGGAGTTCCTTCAATTATATATAAACGAAAACAAAGTTCCGAGAGGACTGAGATTAAAGAAATACCCTGCAAATGAAAGGGATGATTTAACTTTCATGAAAGAGTGGAACGAAACCCTCACTAAATGTTCTCTAATACTCATGGGGAAACTACTAAACAAAAAGAAAATGGAAAGAGAAAAAGTTCTATTAGACCTTACAGATTTACAAACCAGGTTGGATGCAACAAAGGAGGATTCTAGATATACAGCTTTTCAAAAACAGTTTGATGACACCCTTGACAAATTGGATAAAGAAATAATGGAAAGAAAGATGAACAAATATAAACGTGACTGTAAGGACTATGATTTAAACATTGTATATAATTGGAATACGAGTGAGAAAGGTGCCCAAGGAAATAAAAGAAAAAACAACTGGCACAAGAGGAATAACAACAAAAAGAAAGGCGCTGGACAAAGAAAAGTAACTTTCAGTGAAAGCAGTGCTGGTACAGATATATCAGCAAATACAACTGGAGATCCATCAACTTCAATGGAAAGTGATCACATGGACACTATAGAAATAGAATCAACTAGTGAAGATCTGGGAGGTGTAGAAGTTAAAGAAAGTGATCTAGGTGCCAGACCAAGAATATCTACAGCACGACAGTCGTTTTCAGAGATGATCAAAGAAGATTCAGCTTCAACTATAAGTCCGGTCTCAAAGGGAGAACAGAAAATGTCTACACCAAGATACCCCAGTAGATCAAACAAGGGGTCAAAAAACGGGAAACAACAGAAGGACAAAATATAATCAACCTGTCCAGCCTACAACTCACTGATGACCAATATAAAGTGTTAGCTAAAGGGTTAGGTTTTGCTCCAACAAGTGACTTTAATTTGTTTGATGTGTTACTAGATCTAAATAAATTTATGAGAAAAAACAGAATTTATGCTTACCTGATAAATTACTTTCTCCAACGGTGTGTCCGGTCCACGGCGTCATCCTTACTTGTGGGATATTCTCTTCCCCAACAGGAAATGGCAAAGAGTCCCAGCAAAGCTGGTCACATGATCCCTCCTAGGCTCCGCCCACCCCAGTCATTCGACCGACGGACAGGAGGAAATATATATAGGAGAAACCATATGATACCGTGGTGACTGTAGTTAGAGAAAATAATTAATCAGACCTGATTAAAAAACCAGGGCGGGCCGTGGACCGGACACACCGTTGGAGAAAGTAATTTATCAGGTAAGCATAAATTCTGTTTTCTCCAACATTGGTGTGTCCGGTCCACGGCGTCATCCTTACTTGTGGGAACCAATACCAAAGCTTTAGGACACGGATGAAGGGAGGGAGCAAATCAGGTCACCTAAATGGAAGGCACCACGGCTTGCAAAACCTTTCTCCCAAAAATAGCCTCCGAAGAAGCAAAAGTATCAAATTTGTAAAATTTGGCAAAAGTGTGCAGTGAAGACCAAGTCGCTGCATTACATATCTGGTCAACAGAAGCCTCGTTCTTGAAGGCCCATGTGGAAGCCACAGCCCTAGTGGAGTGAGCTGTGATTCTTTCAGGAGGCTGCCGTCTGGCAGTCTCATAAGCCAATCGGATAATGCTTTTAAGCCAAAAGGAAAGAGAGGTAGAAGTCGCTTTTTGACCTCTCCTTTTACCAGAATAAACAACAAACAAGGAAGATGTTTGTCTGAAATCTTTAGTAGCCTCTAAATAGAATTTTAGAGCACGGACTACGTCCAAATTGTGTAACAAACGTTCCTTCTATGAAACTGGATTCGGACACAAAGAAGGTACAACTATCTCCTGGTTAATATTTTTGTTGAAAACCAGGCTTAGTACGCAAAACCACCTTATCTGCATGGAACACCAGATAGGGCGGAGAACACTGCAGAGCAGATAACTCTGAAACTCTTCTAGCAGATTTGCAACCAAAAACAAAACTTTCCAAGATAATAACTTAATATCTACGGAATGTAAGGGTTCAAACGGAACCCCTTGAAGAACTGAAAGAACTAGATTTAGACTCCAGGGAGTAGTCAAAGGTCTGTAAACAGGCTTGATCCTAACCAGAGCCTGAACAAATGCTTGAACATCTGGCACAGCTGCCAGTCTTTTGTGAAGTAAAACAGATAAAGCAGAGATCTGTCCCTTCAGAGAACTTGCAGATAATCCTTTCTCCAAACCTTCTTGTAGAAAGGATAGAATCTTAGGAATTTTTATCTTGTTCCATGGGAATCCTTTAGATTCACACCAACAGATATATTTTTTCCATATTTTATGGTAAATTTTTCTAGTTACAGGCTTTCTAGCCTGAATCAGAGTATCTATTACAGAATCTGAAAACCCACGCTTTGATAAAATCAAGCGTTCAATCTCCAAGCCGTCAGTTGGAGGGAAACCAGATTCGGATGTTCGAATGGACCCTGAACAAGAAGGTCCTGTCTCAAAGGTAGCTTCCATGGTGGAGCCGATGACATATTCACCAGGTCTGCATACCAAGTCCTGCGTGGCCATGCAGGAGCTATCAAGATCACCGAGGCCCTCTCCTGATTGATCCTGGCTACCAGCCTGGGGATGAGAGGAAACGGTGGGAATACATAAGCTAGGTTGAAGGTCCAAGGTGCTACTAGTGCATCTACTAGGGTCGCCTTGGGATCCCTGGATCTGGACCCGTAGCAAGGAACCTTGAATTTCTGACGAGACGCCATCAGATCCATGTCTGGAATGCCCCATAATTGAGTTATTTGGGCTAAGATTTCCGGATGGAGTTCCCACTCCCCCGGATGGAATGTCTGACGACTCAGAAAATCCGCTTCCCAATTTTCCACTCCTGGGATGTGGATCGCAGACAAGTGGCAGGAGTGATCCTCCGCCCATTGAATTATCTTGGTCACTTCTTTCATCGCCAGGGAAGTCCTTGTTCCCCCCTGATGATTGATATATGCAACGGTCGTCATGTTGTCTGACTGAAACCTTATGAATTTGGCCTTTGCTAGTTGAGGCCAAGCTCTGAGAGCATTGAATATCGCTCTCAGTTCCAGAATGTTTATCGGGAGAAGAGACTCTTCCCGAGACCATAGACCCTGAGCTTTCAGGGATTCCCAGACCGCGCCCCAGCCCACTAGGCTGGCGTCGGTCGTGACAATGACCCACTCTGGTCTGCGGAAGCTCATTCCCTGTGACAGATTGTCCAGGGTCAGCCACCAACGGAGTGAATCTCTGGTCTTTTGATCTACTTGAATCGTCGGAGACAAGTCTGTATAATCCCCATTCCACTGTCTGAGCATGCACAGTTGTAATGGTCTTAGATGAATTCGTGCAAAAGGAACTATGTCCATTGTTGCAACCATCAATCCTATTACTTCCATGCACTGCGCTATGGAAGGACGAGGAACAGAATGAAGTACTTGACAAGAGCTTAGAAGTTTTGATTTTCTGACCTCTGTCAGAAAAATCCTCATTTCTAAGGAATCTATTATTGTTCCCAAGAAGGGAACTCTTGTTGACGGGGACAGATAACTTTTTTCTTTGTTCACCTTCCATCCGTGAGATCTGAGAAAGGCCAGGACGATGTCCGTATGAGCCTTTGCTTTTGACAGGGACGACGCTTGAATCAGGATGTCGTCCAAGTAAGGTACTACTGCAATGCCCCTTGGTCTTAGAACCGCTAGAAGGGACCCTAGTACCTTTGTGAAAATCCTTGGAGCAGTGGCTAATCCAAATGGAAGTGCCACAAACTGGTAATGCTTGTCCAGAAAAGCGAACCTTAGGAACTGATGATGTTCCTTGTGGATAGGAATATGTAGGTACGCATCCTTTAAATCCACGGTAGTCATAAATTGATTTTCCTGGATAGTAGGTAGGATCGTTCGAATAGTTTCCATTTTGAACGATGGTACCCTGAGAAATTTGTTTAGGATCTTTAGATCCAAAATTGGTCTGAATGTTCCCTCTTTTTTGGGAACTATGAACAGATTGGAATAAAATCCCATTCCTTGTTCTCTTATTGGAACTGGATGTATCACTCCCATCTTTAACAGGTCTTCTACACAATGTAAGAATGCCTGTCTCTTTATT
The DNA here is from genome assembly GCF_027579735.1 of Bombina bombina. Classification (NCBI taxonomy): domain Eukaryota; kingdom Metazoa; phylum Chordata; class Amphibia; order Anura; family Bombinatoridae; genus Bombina; species Bombina bombina. The sequence goes on from NC_069499.1 coordinate 453,473,729, forward strand.
TGGTTTGAAGATAATTGAGACCTGTGGAACCTTCCCCTTGGGGGTAGTTCCTTGAATTCCAGGAGATAACCTTGAGAAACTATTTCTAGCGCCCAAGGATCCTGAACATCTCTTGCCCAAGCCTGAGCAAAGAGAGAAAGTCTGCCCCCCACTAGATCCGGTCCAGGATCGGGGGCTATCCCTTCATGCTGTTTTGGTAGCAGTGGTAGGCTTCTTGGCCTGCTTACCCTTGTTCCAGCCTTGCATTGGTTTCCAGGCTGGTTTGGGTTGTGAAGTATTACCCTCTTCCTTAGAGGATACAGAATTAGAGACTGGTCCGTTTCTGCGAAAGGGACGAAAATTAGGCTTATTATTAGCCTTAAAAGACCTATCCTGTGGGAGGGCGTGGCCCTTTCCCCCAGTGATGTCTGAAATAATCTCTTTCAAATCAGGTCCAAATAATGTTTTACCTTTGAAAGGAATGTTAAGCAATTTTGTCTTGGAAGACACATCCGCTGACCAAGACTTTAGCCAAAGCACTCTGCGCGCCACGACAGCAAACCCTGAATTTTTCGCCGCTAATCTAGCTAATTGCAAAGCGGCATCTAAAACAAAAGAGTTAGCCAATTTAAGTGCTTGAACTCTGTCCATAACCTCCTCATACGAAGATTCTTTACTGAGCGATTTTTCTAGTTCCTCGAACCAGAAACACGCTGCCGTAGTGACAGGAACAATGCATGAAATTGGTTGTAGAAGGTAACCTTGCTGTACAAAAATCTTTTTAAGCAAACCCTCTAATTTCTTATCCAATTAATTTCTTTCCCACTCTTTATTCACTATGTCCGCCACCCGCTTGGGTATAGGAAAAGCGTCGGGGGGCACCGGAACCTCTAGGAACTTGTCCATCTTACATAATTTCTCTGGAATGACCAAATTGTCACAATCATCCAGAGTAGATAACACCTCCTTAAGCAGTGCGCGGAGATGTTCTAATTTAAATTTAAATGTCACAACATCAGGTTCAGCTTGATGAGAAATTTTTCCTGAATCTGAAATTTCTCCATCAGACAAAACCTCCCTCATGGCCCCTTGAGATTGGTGTGAGGGTATGACAGAACAATTATCATCAGCGTCCTCTTGCTCTTCAGTGTTTAAAACAGAGCAATCGCACTTTCTCTGATAAGTAGGCATTTTGGATAAAAGATTTGCTATGGAGTTATCCATTACAGCCGTTAATTGTTGCATGGTAATAAGTATTGGCGCACTAGATGTACTAGGGGCCTCCTGTGTGGGCATAACTGGTGTAGACACAGTAGGGGATGATGTAGTATCATGTTTACTCCCCTCATTTGAGGAATCATCTTGGGCAATATCATTATCTGTTGCATTACTGTCCTTACTTTGTTTGGACACTATGGCACAATTATCACAAATTTAAATGGGGAGACACATTGGCTTTCATACATATAGAACATAGCTTATCTGATGATACAGACATGTTAAACAGGCTTAAACTTGTCAACAAAGCACAAAAAACGTTTTAAAATAAAACCGTTACTGTCACTTTAAATTTCAAACTGAAAACACTTTATTACTGAATATGTGAAAAAGTATGAAGGAATTGTACAAAATTCACCAAAATTTCACCACAGTGTCTTAAAGCATTAAAAGTATTGCACACCAAATTTCAGAGCTTTAACCCTTAAATTAACGGAACCGGAGCCGTTTTTACATTTAACCCCTATACAGTCCCAGAATGAGGCTCTGTCTATAACTAGAAAGGCCCCCATCTGAAAAAGGTGTCCAACACAGTGCCTGCCGTTTTTCTAAACGTTCCCCAAGATTATAATACCAATAATTAGTTAGAATCTGCATAATATGCCTAGTAAAGCAATTGTTTTAGCCCAGAAAAATGTCTACCAGTTTTTAAGCCCTTTTTGAAGCCCTTTATTCTTTTATGTTTAACTAAGAAAATGGCTTACCGGTCCCCATGAGGGGAAATGACAGCCTTCCAGCATTACATGGTCTTGTTAGAAATATGGCTAGTCATACCTTAAGCAGAAAAGACTGCTAACTGTTTCCCCCAACTGAAGTTACTTCATCTCAACAGTCCTGTGTGGAAACAGCAATCGATTTTAGTTACTGTCTGCTAAAATCATCTTCCTCTTACAAACAGAAATCTTCATCCTTTTCTGTTTCAGAGTAAATAGTACATACCAGCACTATTTTAAAATAACAAACACTTGATAGAAGAATAAAACTACATTTAAACACCAAAAAACTCTTAGCCATCTCCGTGGAGATGTTGCCTGTGCAACGGCAAAGAGAATGACTGGGGTGGGCGGAGCCTAGGAGGGATCATGTGACCAGCTTTGCTGGGACTCTTTGCCATTTCCTGTTGGGGAAGAGAATATCCCACAAGTAAGGATGACGCCGTGGACCGGACACACCAATGTTGGAGAAATAACCCTTAAGAAACATTTTTCAATGTTAGAGGTTGCTAATGATCCAGACAGTTCTAACAACAATGTAACATCAAATTTACATGTATTTACTACTGAAAATGTAGAAACATTAGGTTTCAGTGAGCTGTGTGATATCACAGATTTAGCAACTCTTCACAGAGATAGTCTGCGATTTAATGATGTAGGCCTAGTAGTACCCAAAAGTGATATGAAATTTACCAATAAATGTTTTTATCCCTCACAGTCTAGGGGTGAAAATATAGACCTATTTCACACTATAGTTGAACAGGAAATCACTAAACTATACAATAGTGACAGAAGTAGAATCACTAACAAGAATAGTAACCTTACAGGAAAAGAAAGATTAGCACTCAAAAGCCTTCAACAGAATGAGAATATAGTGGTCACCAGCTCCGATAAAGGAGGATCAATTGTTATCTTAGATAGGTCAGCCTATGAAGATGAAGCGTTTTTGCAGCTAAATGATACAGATACTTATAGAGCTTTAACATTTAATCCTACCTCTAAATTTGTAAAATAATTAGATTCCCTATTAGAAGAAGGCAAAAAGCTAGGTATCCTAAATGAAAAATCAGCTGAATTATTATTGGTAAGGTTTCCTGTGATATCAACTTTCAAACACTTGCCCAAAATTCACAAAAATCCAATAAAACCACCAGGGAGACCCATTATTTCCACAATAGGTACCTTGGGTGAGAAATTAGGAGAATGGGTCGATGGCTTTTTACAGCCCATAGTGGTTAATTTACCTGGACATCTTAGGGATACTAAACAACTCTTAAGGAAGTTGGATGGGTTTGAGCTGAGAGATTCAGATTTACTACTAACCATTGATGTAGTATCATTATATTCTTGTATCCCCCACCAACAAGAATTATTAGCCTTAGAGGAAATTCTGAAATTATATACCAATTTTGATGTAATTTTCATCAGCTACCTCATAGATGTAGTTAGCTATTTGTTAACGCATAATTATTTTGTCTTTAAAGGCAAGATGTTTTTACAGCAGAGAGGCACGGCAATGGGGGCAAAATTTGCCCCCTCATATGCAAACATCTATCTGGGCTATTTTGAATTGTTCAAAATATTTGGGGACCTCAATGCCTTTAAAGAGAACATCATATTTTACACCAGGTTTATCGATGATGTCCTAATAATTTGGAATGGAAGTGTAGAACAGATGAAGGATTTTGTTACATCATTAAATAACAACAGTATGAATTTGAAATTTACATGGAATTGGGCAGGGGATAGCATTAACTTTTTGGATTTAAAAATTAAAGCAGACATGAACAATAGAATAGTGAGTATGGAAACATACAGGAAGGAACTAGCAGGTAACACTATTTTAAGAGCAGAGTCGAATCATCCCAAGCACTTAAAAAGTGCCATACCTAAGGGACAATTTATGAGGTTGCGCCGTAATTGTAGTAGTATAGGTGACTACAATAGACATTCTGATCAACTGAAAAAACGATTAGTTGATAGAGGCTACAATAGGAAGACCTTAGAGCATACACAAAAGTGTGTGAGAGAAATGGACCGAGATTTACTTCTAAAAGATAAAAGTAAAAACGATGATGCAGATGGTAAAATAGTGTTCTCCACACAATTTAACAATCAATATCATAAGATCTGTAACATAGTAAAAAGATACCTCCCAATCTTAGAGAAAGAGAATTCACTAGCTCATATATCTAATAATGGAGTAAAATTTGTCTCTAGGAGAGCTAAAACTATAGCATAATATGTCAACAAGAATTTCTCAGATTCACAAGGAGAGATGACAGCTAGTGCAGATAGGTGGCTATCCCCTAAGAAAGGTACCTTTAAATGTGGAGGAAGACCATGCAAAAGCTGTAACTATGTGAAGACAGGGAATATATTTGAATCATTTACTACAAAACATGAATTTAATATTTTTCAGCATTTTACATGCCAATCTGATTTTGCTGTATATTTAATAACTTGTAAGCTGTGTGGCAAACAATATACAGGTAGAACTATTAGAGCTGTGAAAGAGCGTATACGTGAACATCTATCTATTGAGGTGAAAGAGCCCAAAACACTAGTGGCTAAGCACTTTGCAACACATAGATATGGAGCAACTTATGATAGAGCCATGCAGGATCAAATACTGGCTTTATTTCAGTTCCAGGTGATCGACAGGGAACCTAAGAGAATTTCTGGGGGGGACAGGCTAGTGAAACTCAATAGGAGGGAAGCCTTCTGGATCCACAAGTTGGAAACCGGTTTCCCAAAAGGTATGAATAAAATATGGGACCTACAATTGTATACCGGTGACTAAGGTTTGTTAAGTCTACCCTCCTATGAATTTCAAATAAGAAGCATTATAAATTTATAATCTTTAAACATCATGAATAGAAATGAACTAAGATTTGGGTTTTTTTTCTATGTATTAACTGTTGAACCAAATAAAAATCATGATCTAGATTAAAATGTAGATTACAAATTTAGATTAAAGTTAAAAATTTTAAAATTAAAAATTGAAAATTAAAAATTAAAAGTTAAAAATAGTAATAAAATAATAAATGATCGCTTGGTCTGAATTAGAATCATCTAACATATGCTGGTACTAATTATGTGTTAATCTTTGATATAATTTTTAATAACAACATAGATCATGAATAATTATGCTCCCACTAACAACATCTTTTCTTTATGATAGATTAAATTCTATATCTTAACAAGGTGAATAATAAATAAATAATACTAGAAATAATCATAAAGGAAACATAGGAATATTGAAAGTCAGCTAGCTCACACTGTGAGACATCCTAGGTTCCCTTCCTCAAATGGATTAACTTAGAACCAATAAAAGTTAAAATAGGATATCTAAAATTTACAAATTAAAAAGTTTGTGAAGAAATGTATATGTACCTCAGCTAGCTCACACTATATGCAATTTTCGGATTTAAATATTTCTTGAAATATGGGTAGCCACTAATTTTATAGCATTTTGCATAACACTGTTTATGGTCAGAAATTACCCAACTTTGTGTATATAAGGAGCTACCAACCCATATACCAACAGGTCTAATGTAACATTATAAAACTTTTTCCATAGAGAATTTCTTATCCCCCCGCTTTTGAAAATATTTTTCTGTTTTTAATGAATGTAAATAACTATGTTATCCCTATGAATGTTTATTTAGTAATATTTGTTAAAGTGATCGTGTTACACCCTTGTTTGCAAATAGTCCTTTGTTGAAAAGACATGTAGGCTAATTTTTTGGCCACATAGGGTTAACACTATCATCTTGAATAAATAGCATGTATGGGAAGCAGCTGCTATCCCTGATGAAGTGCTCCCTGTTAGCAGGAAACGCGTCGGAAGCAGCCTTTTTTCTCCCTGTGTGTATGGGTAACTACTATGGATTGTGCTTGTATATATTTTAAAGGATGAAATAAAGTCTTGTTTTTTACGTAATATCAATTTTTTGTGCTGCCTGCATCTCTTCAATACCCCTCTTTGAATGAACTTGATATGTTACAGCGTAAGGGAAAACGCTACATTGGAGAATTTGCAATTTGGTGTAACTTTGTCTTTCTGGATACTAATCACTGCCTGTGCAGTGTTCAATCAGTGAGCTAACAACCCGGTGTGCATAGTAACTTTGAAAAGTTTGGACACAAGTTTAAACTTACCTGTTTGCGGTGGAAAGAGAAGACACAAGTCGGAGCTGACATCTACCCTCCCTGCGGTGAGTAGGACCGGTGTTTTATCATACTATTGTCTTTATAACTATACCGGTGTGGGTTATATAAAACCGTAATATATGAAACAGCTATTTGAAGTTACCATTACTTTGAAATGGACACACTCGGCTAGATTTGGAGTTTTGTCAGTAAAGACCCGAAAAACTAACGCCGGCTTTTTTCTGGCCGCACCATAAAAATAACTGTGGTATTGAGAGTCCACATAAAGGCTGCGTTAGGCTCCAAAAAAGGAGCGTAGAGCATTTTTAACGCAGCTTCAACTCTCGATACCAGAGTTGCTTACTTAAGCGGCCAGCCTCAAAAACGTGCTCGTGCACGATTCCCCCATAGGAAACAATGGAGCTGTTTGAGCTGAAAAAAAAACCTAACACCTGCAAAAAAGCCGCGTTCAGCTCCTAACGCAGCCCCATTGTTTGCTATGCGGTAACACTTCCTACGTCTGCACCTAACACTCTAACATGTACCCCGAGTCTAAACACCCCTAAACTTACACTTATTAACCCCTGATCTGCCGCCCCCGCTATCGCTGACCCCTGCATATTATTATTAACCCCTAATCTGCCACTCCGTAAACCGCCGCTACTTACATTATCCCTATGTACCCCTAATCTGCTGCCCTAACATCGCCGACCCCTATATTATATTTATTAACCCCTAATCTGCCCCCCTTAACGTTGCCTCCACCTGCCTACACTTATTAACCCCTAATCTGCCGAGCGGACCTGAGCTCTACTATAATAAAGTTATTAACCCCTAATCCGCCTCACTAACCCTATAATAAATAGTATTAACCCCTAACCTGCCCTCCCTAACATCGCCGACACCTAACTTCAATTATTAACCCCTAATCTGCCGACTGGAGCTCACCGCTATTCTAATAAATGTATTAACCCCTAAAGCTAAGTCTAACCCTAACACTAACACCCCCCTAAGTTAAATATAATTTACATCTAACGAAATTAATTAACTCTTATTAAATAAATTATTCCTATTTAAAGATAAATACTTACCTGTAAAATAAATCCTAATATAGCTACAATATAAATTATAATTATATTATAGCTATTTTAGGATTTATATTTATTTTACAGGTAACTTTGTATTTATTTTAACCAGGTACAATAGCTATTAAATAGTTGAGAACTATTTAATAGCTAAAATAGTTAAAATAATTACAAATTTACCTGTAAAATAAATCCTAACCTAAGTTACAATTAAACCTAACACTACACTATCAATAAATTAAACTACCTACAATTACCTACAATTAACCTAACACTACACTATCAATAAATTAATTAAATACAATTCCTACAAATAAATACAATTAAATAAACTAGCTAAAGTACAAAAAATAAAAAAGAACTAAGTTACAAAAAATAAAAAAATATTTACAAACATAAGAAAAATATTACAACAATTTTAAACTAATTACACCTACTCTAAGCCCCCTAATAAAATAACAAAGCCCCCCAAAATAAAAAAATGCCCTACCCTATTCTAAATTACAAAAGTTCAAAGCTCTTTTACCTTACCAGCCCTGAACAGGGCCCTTTGCGGGGCATGCCCCAAAGAATTCAGCTCTTTTGCCTGTAAAAAAAACCATACAATACCCCCCCCAACATTACAACCCACCACCCACATACCCCTAATCTAACCCAAACCCCCCTTAAATAAACCTAACACTAAGCCCCTGAAGATCTTCCTACCTTATCTTCACCCTGCCAGGTTCACCGATCCGTCCTGAAGAGCTCCTCCGATGTCCTGATCCAAGCCCAAGCGGGGGGCTGAAGAGGTCCATGATCCGGCTGAAGTCTTCATCCAAGCGGGAGCTGAAGAGGTCCATGATCCGGCTGAAGTCTTCATCCAAGCGGGAGCTGAAGAGGTCCATGATCCGGATGAAGTCTTCTATCAACGGCATCTTCAATCTTCTTTCTTCCGGATCCATCTTGCAGACCTCCGACGCGGTACATCCTCTTCTCCCGACGCCTACTAGCCGAATGACGGTTCCTTTAAGGGACGTCATCCAAGATGGCGTCCCTCGAATTCCGATTGGCTGATAGGATTCTATCAGCCAATCGGAATTAAGGTAGGAATATTCTGATTGGCTGATGGAATCAGCCAATCAGAATCAAGTTCAATCCGATTGGCTGATCCAATCAGCCAATCAGATTGAGCTCGCATTCTATTGGCTGTTCCGATCAGCCAATAGAATGCGAGCTCAATCTGATTGGCTAATTGGATTGATCTTGATTCTGATTGGCTGATTCCATCAGCCAATCAGAATATTCCTACCTTAATTCCGATTGGCTGATAGAATCCTATCAGCCAATCGGAATTCGAGGGACGCCATCTTGGATGACGTCCCTTAAAGGAACCGTCATTCGGCTAGTAGGCGTCGGGAGAAGAGGATGTTCCGCATCGGAGGTCTGCAAGATGGATCCGGAAGAAAGAAGATTGAAGATGCCGTTGATAGAAGACTTCATCCGGATCATGGACCTCTTCAGCTCCCGCTTGGATGAAGACTTCATCTGGATCATGGACCTCTTCAGCTCCCGCTTGGATGAAGACTTCAGCCGGATCATGGACCTCTTTAGCCCCCCGCTTGGGCTTGGATCAGGACATCGGAGGAGCTCTTCAGGACGGATCGGTGAACCTGGCAGGAACAGCCAATAGAATGCGAGCTCAATCTGATTGGCTGATTGGATCAGCCAATCGGATTGAACTTGATTCTGATTGGCTGATTCCATCAGCCAATCAGAATATTCCTACCTTAATTCCGATTGGCTGATAGAATCCTATCAGCCAATCGGAATTCGAGGGACGCCATCTTGGATGACGTCCCTTAAAGGAACCGTCATTCGGCTAGTAGGCGTCGGGAGAAGAGGATGTACCGCGTCGGAGGTCTGCAAGATGGATCCGGAAGAAAGAAGATTGAAGATGCCGTTGATAGAAGACTTCATCCGGATCATGGACCTCTTCAGCTCCCGCTTGGATGAAGGCTTCAGCCGGATCATGGACCTCTTCAGCTCCCGCTTGGATGAAGACTTCAGCCGGATCATGGACCTCTTCAGCCCCCCGCTTGGGCTTGGATCAGGACATCGGAGGAGCTCTTCAGGACGGATCGGTGAACCTGGCAGGGTGAAGATAAGGTAGGAAGATCTTCAGGGGCTTAGTGTTAGGTTTATTTAAGGGGGGTTTGGGTTAGATTAGGGGTATGTGGGTGGTGGGTTGTAATGTTGGGGGGGTATTGTATGTTTTTTTTTTACAGGCAAAAGAGCTGAATTCTTTGGGGCATGCCCCGCAAAGGGCCCTGTTCAGGGCTGGTAAGGTAAAAGAGCTTTGAACTTTTGTAATTTAGAATAGGGTAGGGCATTTTTTTATTTTGGGGGGCTTTGTTATTTTATTCGGGGGCTTAGAGTAGGTGTAATTAGTTTAAAATTGTTGTAATATTTTTCTTATGTTTGTAAATATTGTTTTATTTTTTGTACTTTAGCTAGTTTATTTAATTGTATTTATTTGTAGGAATTGTATTTAATTAATTTATTGATAGTGTAGTGTTAGGTTAATTGTAGGTAGTTTATTTAATTAATTTATTGATAGTGTAGTGTTAGGTTTAATTGTAACTTAGGTTAGGATTTATTTTACAGGTAAATTTGTAATTATTTTAACTATTTTAGCTATTAAATAGTTCTTAACTATTTAATAGCTATTGTACCTGGTTAAAATAAATACAAAGTTACCTGTAAAATAAATATAAATCCTAAAATAGCTATAATATAATTATGATTTATATTGTAGCTATATTAGGATTTATTTTACAGGTAAGTATTTATCTTTAAATAGGAATAATTTATTTAATAAGAGTTAATTAATTTCGTTAGATGTAAATTATATTTAACTTAGGGGGGTGTTAGTGTTAGGGTTAGACTTAGCTTTAGGGGTTAATACATTTATTAGAATAGCGGTGAGCTCCGGTCGGCAGATTAGGGGTTAATAAGTGTAGGCAGGTGGAGGCGACGTTGTGGGGGGCAGATTAGGGGTTAATAAATATAATACAGGGGTCGGCGGTGTTAGGGGCAGCAGATTAGGGGTACATAAGGATAACGTAGGTGGCGGCGCTTTGCGGTCGGCAGATTAGGGGTTAATTATTGTAGGTAGCTGGCTGCGACGTTGTGGGGGGGCAGATTAGGGGTTAATAAATATAATATAGGGGTCGGCGGTGTTAGGGGCAGCAGATTAGGGGTACATAAGGATAACGTAGGTGGCGGCGCTTTGCGGTCGGCAGATTAGGGGTTAATAAGTGTAGGTAGGTGGAGGCGACGTTGTGGGGGGCAGATTAGTGGTTAATAAATATAATACAGGGGTCGGCGGTGTTAGGGGAAGCAGATTAGGGGTACATAAGGATAACGTAGGTGGCGGTCGGCAGATTAGGGGTTAAAAAAATTTATTCGAGTGTCGGCGATGTGGGGGGACCTCGGTTTAGGGGTACATAGGTAGTTTATGGGTGTTAGTGTACTTTAGAGTACAGTAGTTAAGAGCTTTATAAACCGGCGTTAGCCCAGAAAGCTCTTAACTACTGACTTTTTTCCTGCGGCTGGAGTTTTGTCGTTAGATGTCTAACGAACACTTCAGAAACGACTATAAATACCGGAGTTAAAAAGATCCCATTGAAAAGATAGGATACGCAATTTACGTAAGGGGATCTGCGGTATGGAAAAGTCGCGGATGAAAAGTGAGCGTTAGACTCTATTTTGAGTGACTCCAAATACCGGCGGTAGCCTAAAACCAGCGTTAGGAGCCTCTAACGCTGGTTTTCACGGCTAAAGCCAAACTCCAAATCTAGGCCACTGAGTTTTACTAAACAGCTCATTTACCATCTGTGATTTTGCAAAAGACTTTTTGATATAAAGGTGCTGAATGCATTCATTAAATTCGTTATAAGAATTGATTACACTTTTGCTACTATATTCATGCATCCTTGAAAAAAGTGAAACACAGTGTCTGATGTTTTCCAATGCACAGAAATATTTAGATACACCCAAGCCTATTAAGCCTTTCCAAGAGTAAGACGGAGTTTTTGTATGAATGTTGGTTATTATATATATCTATATATACACACATATATATATATATATATACACATATATATATGCACACATATATACATACACATATATGTACGTACACACACACATATATACATATATATATACACACATATACATATATATACACACATATATAAATACACATAAATATATAAATACACATATACATATATATATATATATATATATATATATATACATATACCACACACATATGCATGACTAAGGACCAGATGGATCCGAAACGTTGATGTTTTGTATTCAATGTTACTATGAAATAAAGGATATATTTTTGATGAATAAGTGGGTGCTGACGTCCTCCTCCTTTTACATTAGAGGTGTGCAGGACCCTCTGATGTTCGTGCACCCCACAAAGCAAAGAAAAGAAAATTGATTTTCCATCTACTTGGTAATTGTGCTGGAACCTCCAATTTTTGATAATAGATACACACACACATACAGGGAGTGCAGAATTATTAGGCAAGTTGTATTTTTGAGGATTAATTTTATTATTGAACAACAACCATGTTCTCAATGAACCCAAAAAACTCATTAATATCAAAGCTGAATAGTTTTGGAAGTAGTTTTTAGTTTGTTTTTAGTTATAGCTATTTTAGGGGGATATCTGTGTGTGAAGGTGACTATTACTGTGCATAATTATTAGGCAACTTAACAAAAAACAAATATATACCCATTTCAATTATTTATTTTTACCAGTGAAACCAATATAACATCTCAACATTCACAAATATACATTTCTGACATTCAAAAACAAAACAAAAACAAATCAGTGACCAATATAGCCACCTTTCTTTGCAAGGACACTCAAAAGCCTGCCATCCATGGATTCTGTCAGTGTTTTGATCTGTTCACCATCAACATTGCGTGCAGCAGCAACCACAGCCTCCCAGACACTGTTCAGAGAGGTGTACTGTTTTCCCTCCTTGTAAATCTCACATTTGATGATGGACCACAGGTTCTCAATGGGGTTCAGATCAGGTGAACAAGGAGGCCATGTCATTAGATTTTCTTCTTTTATACCCTTTCTTGCCAGCCACGCTGTGGAGTACTTGGACGCGTGTGATGGAGCATTGTCCTGCATGAAAATCATGTTTTTCTTGAAGGATGCAGACTTCTTCCTGTACCACTGCTTGAAGAAGGTGTCTTCCAGAAACTGGCAGTAGGACTGGGAGTTAAGCTTGACTCCATCCTCAACCCGAAAAGGCCCCACAAGCTCATCTTTGATGATACCAGCCCAAACCAGTACTCCACCTCCACCTTGCTGGCGTCTGAGTCGGACTGGAGCTCTCTGCCCTTTACCAATCCAGCCACGGGCCCATCCATCTGGCCCATAAAGACTCACTCTCATTTCATCAGTCCATAAAACCTTAAAAAAATCAGTCTTGAGATATTTCTTGGCCCAGTCTTGACGTTTCAGCTTGTGTGTCTTGTTCAGTGGTGGTCGTCTTTCAGCCTTTCTTACCTTGGCCATGTCTCTGAGTATTGCACACCTTGTGCTTTTGGGCACTCCAGTGATGTTGCAGCTCTGAAATATGGCCAAACTGGTGGCAAGTGGCATCTTGGGAGCTGCACACTTGACTTTTCTCAGTTCATGGGCAGTTATTTTGCGCCTTGGTTTTTCCACACGCTTCTTGCGACCCTGTTGACTATTTTGAATGAAATGCTTGATTGTTCGATGATCACGCTTCAGAAGCTTTGCAATTTTAAGAGTGCTGCATCCCTCTGCAAGATATCTCACTATTTTTGACTTTTCTGAGCCTGTCAAGTCCTTCTTTTGACCCCTTTTGCCAAAGGAAAGGAAGTTGCCTAATAATTATGCACACCTGATATAGGGTGTTGATGTCATTAGACCACACCCCTTCTCATTACAGAGATGCACATCACCTAATATGCTTAATTGGTAGTAGGCTGTCGAGCCTATACAGCTTGGAGTAAGACAACATGCATAAAGAGGATGATGTGGTCAAAATGCTCATTTGCCTAATAATTCTGCACTCCCTGTATATATATATATATATATATATATATATATATATATATATATATATGTAACACACAGAGAAAACCCAGCACTCACTTACAAGCTCTCAGCTAAGATTTAAAAGCAAAAATGGAAAGGTTAGTTACTGCATCTGGCCAAATGGGACAAGCCCAGGTACCTCGTCAAGGTCTTTTCCAATACCTGGGACCCTAAAACAGCCACACAATGCAAGCTTTCAAATCCAAAAAACTGGGAACAAGGGAAGGGTGCACAGGAATATGTAATCACCCTAGACATATACAAAACACGGAAGGGAACTACACTCTCATACCGGACCGGGTACACATCCATGACCCTGCAACATGCTCAGCCCTGGGTGCCACTGGCACTCACAGGAAGCTGTGCTGCTCCCAGAGTCACAGGCAGTTAACCCCAGTCAGGTCTGGGTGCAAAAACCATAGGGAAAATTACAAAACAAATTAATACAACACACAGAGAAAACCCAGCACTCACTTACTAGGCAGCGCAAACCTTTTATTTTTTCTGTTTTATTTCTCATATAGAAGGGTGATACAGAGAATTTCCCTTCGCTTTAGGTTAGCTGCAGCCATATGCATACACAGAATTCAACATCTGTTATTGGTTTAATCCCTTTATCTGAAGCGCTAGTGGACCCAGAGTTTCCTGGAAATTTTTCCAGGATTCTACTTGTGTGTATATATATATATATATATATAAATATATATATATATATATATATATATATATATATATATATATATATATATATATATAGAGAGAGAGAGAGAGAGAGAGAGAGAGAGAGAGAGAGATAGATAGATATATATAGATATATACAGACACACAGGTAGCCCTCGGTTTACGCCGGGGTTAGGTTCCAGGCCCCTCTCAAATTTGACATAAGTAACACCTAATACATTATTTTTAAAGCTTTGAAATGAAGACTTTAAATGCTAAACAGCATTATAAACCTAATTAAATAATCACACAACAGACTATCATCAAACTAAGTTTAATGAACAAAAACATTTTTTTTACTTGCATTTTTCTGCAAACAGTTATCTGCAGTGTTAGCATGTTAGATAATATTGGGTCTGCACCTATTCTATGCATTTCAATCTGGAGTGATTAATAGGCAGTTAGGCACCCTCATCTCAAGCAGCTGGGCAGGAAGATAATAGGGAAGTGGCTGCTAGATCTTGTTGCTCGATAGCGAAGGTCTGTTCTGTGTACACAGATTAATTTTAGTCTGCTAAGCTTGCATAACTTTGCTGCAACACAAGCGGATAGCTCTACCTACTGGCTATTTTAATTAGTGCACTGCTTTTCAATAGCAGTCACATGACTGAAAAAAAAAGGTTGTTATTCTGAAACGGCGCAAATTGAACCGGCGTAAATCGAGGGCCACCTGTGTATGGGTGTATATATATATATATATATATATATATTATATTATAATATATATATATACAAAAACAGAGACCGCACTCTTAGGTCTTATTTTCACCACCACTGTGGACTTTAATCAATCTGTAACGTTTCGGGGTTTCCCCCTTTGTCAAACATAACAATTAAAATAGTGCAAGCCCCTTATATACACAAATAAAATCTCTTACCCCCAGGTGCTAACATCCAGCTCTGCCTGCGACGGGCTTCCGGCAGCGTTTACTCTGCGCAACTGCCCATGCACGAGGCAGCACTACGGAACCCCCAGCAGGCCAACGGCAAGAAAAAACAAAGTAAAAATTACCGTAACTTAGCAACGGTAATGCTTAGTCAGATACAAAGGAACAGTGCTGTAAGAATAACTTCTACATAATACAAACGCCCCATTTGCATTTGTGACACATCCTCATCTGTATTCAAATTATAAGGTATCATATGACTGATGTGTACATCAGAGTCATTGTCGTCTTATACTGGCATTTTAGCCCGGTATCAGAGGAAGGGGTGGGGGGCTTAGTATTGACAGCAATATGCTCACAGCTAGTGAATCTACATAGAGGGACTATGGAGCATATGGAAAACTTTCAAAATTAGAATTAAAATTAAAAGTGGAGCTGGGACTATTTCTATAGGGATATTATATATATCTTATTCACAATTCAGGATTTTAGATGCAAAACTTTAAACTATATTGGAGTGGCAATGCTTTAAATGTTTGGGCATGTCAAGTTATGATATTAAACAACTCCCTCCTGTAACAAGATGGTTATTCACATGTTATTATTAGATTTCATTGTCTCCTTACAGGAAACAATGTAAATCAAAATTGGTATTCAGTCCCTTAGGGGTTAATGTGTCCAGTGTGTGGATCCACCTAGACTCCTTTTGTAGCAATAATTTGCCTCTGTCACCACCCCTGGGCAAGGGGGGGACATGGTCAATGATCACATATCTCAGGTCCTTGACCGTATGCCCATGCTTAGCAAAGTGCCTGGCCACTGGCTGTTCAGAGTCTCCGTTCTTTATTGCTGTTCTGATGGCTGCCCTGTGATTCGCCATTCGTGTACGCAAATCATCTGTAGTTTTTCCAACGTAAAATCTGCCACATATACAGTGTAACAGATATACAATGAAAAAATGCCAGTGTAAGACGACAATGACTCTGATGTACACATCAGTCATATGATACCTTATAATTTGAATACAGATGAGGATGTGTCACAAATGCAAATGGGGCGTTTGTATTATGTAGAAGTTATTCTTACAGCACTGTTCCTTTGTATCTGACTAAGCATTACCGTTGCTAAGTTACGGTAATTTTTACTTTGTTTTTTCTTGCAGTTGGCCTGCTGGGGGTTCCGTAGTGCTGCCTCGCGCATGCGCAGTTGCACAGAGTAAACGCTGCCGGAAGCCCGTCGCAGGCAGAGCTGGATGTTAGCACCTGGGGGTAAGAGATTTTATTTGTGTATATAAGGGGCTTGCACTATGTTATATGTTATGTTTGACAAAGGGGGAAACCCCGAAACGTTACAGATTGATTAAAGTCCACAGTTATATATATATATATATATATATATATTCATACATACATACATACATACACACACACACAGTTGTGCTCATAAGTTTACATACCCTAGCAGAATTTATGATTTCTTGGCCATTTTTCAGAGAACATGAATGATAACACAAAAACTTTTCTTTGACTCATGGTTAGTGTTTGGCTGAAGCCATTTATTAGCAACTGTGTCTACTCTTTTTAAATCATAATGACAACAGAAACTACCCAAATGACCCTGATCAAAAGTTTACATACCCTGGTGATTTTGGCCTGATAACAAGCACACAAGTTGACACAAAGGGGTTTGAATGGCTATTAAAAGGTAACCATCCTCAACTGTGATCTGTTTGCTTGTAATTAGTGTGGGTGTATAAAAAGTCAATCAGTTTCTGGACTCCTGACAGACCCTTGCATCTTTCATTCAGTGCTGCACTGACGTTTCTGGATTCTGAGTCAAGGTAAAGCAAAAGAATTGTCAAAGGATCTGCGGGAAAAGGTAGTTGAACTGTATAAAACAGGAAAGGGATATAAAAAGATATCCAAAGAACTGAGAATGCCAATCAGCAGTGTTCAAACTCTAATCAAGAAGTGGTAAATGAGGGGCTTTGTTGAAACCAAACCACGGTCAGGTAGACCAACTAAAATTTCAGCCACAGCTGCCAGGAAAATTGTTCCGGATGCAAAGAAAAACCCACAAATAATTTCAGGTGAAATACAGCACTCTCTGAAAACATGTAGTGTAGCTGTTTCAAGATGCACAATAAGGAGGAACTGAAGAAAGATGGGCTGCATGGTTAAGTTGCCAGAAGAAAGCCATTACTATGCAAATACCACAAAGTATCCCGCTTACAATACACCAAACAGCACAGAGACAAGCCTCAAACCTTCTGCACAAAGTTATTTGGAGTGATGAGACCAAAATTTAGCTTTTTGGCCACAACAATAAATGCTACATTTGGAGAGGAGTCAACAAGGCCTATGATGAAAGGTACACCATTCCTACTGTGAAACACGGAGGTGGATCGCTGATGTTTTGGGCATGTGTGAGCTAAAAAGGCACAGGAAATTTGGTCAGAATTGATGGCAAGATGAATGCAGTATGTTATCAAAAATACTGAAGGAAAATTTGCATTCATCAGCCCGGAAGCTGCGCATGGGACGTATTTGGACATTCCAACATGACAATGATCCTAAACACAAGGCCAAGTCGACCTGTCATTGGCTACAGCAGAATAAAGCGAAGGTTCTGGAGTGGCCATCTCAGTCTCCTGACCTCAATATCAAATATCATTGAGCCACTCTGGGGAGATCTCAAACGTGCAGTTCATGCAAGACAGCCCACAAATTTTCAGGAACTGGAGGCTTTTTGCCAGGAAGAATGGGCAGCTTTACCATATGAAAAGATAAAGAGCCTCATCCACAAATACCACAAAATACTTCAAGCTGTCATTGATGTTAAAGGGGGTAATACATGGTATTAAGAACTGGGGTATGTAAACTTTTGATCAGGGTCATTTGGGTAGTTTCTGTTGCCATTACTTTTTAAAAAAAAGAGTAAACACAGTTGATTGATAATAAATGGCTTCAGCCAAACACTAACCATGAGTGAAAGGAAAGTTTTTGTGTAATAATTAATATTCTCTGAAAAATAGCCAAAAATTCATAAATTCTGCCACGGTATTTAAAATTAGGAGCACAACTATATATATATATATATATATATATATATATATATATATATATATATATATATATATATATATATATATATATATATATATATATATATATATATATATAATTCATTAAAATTATGGGGGGAGATAAAAATCTGAAATTAAAATCCTCCATGTCTCAAAATTAAATCAATGTAAATATTTGCATAGGAAATTAGCACATCTAGGCAAGAATCCCCGCTTCCTTTTTCCCCAGAAATAACTCATATACAATGTTACCAATGCACAAGAGAATTCTGGGTAAGCAATGCAAATTAGATATGCAAATAAATTCTCAGTTTTTTTGCTTAAAAAATACTGTTTTTACAAAATAACGGCCGACCACGTGGGCGACACTAACACTTGCTAGCGCGCCTAGACAGAATCCAACAGCACAAGAAACACAGATACAAGCCACAGAAGCAGCTCACAGGCTAATAAATAACGCTAGCATAGAGGCCTTCTGATAAATTTAAACCCTTAAATCGAAACAACAAGCAGTACCTGGGCCTTAGCTATATTCAACAATCACGTGGCAGCTACCCAGGAAAAACATTGGTGAGGGACTGAACTCCTTAAAAGCAAAAAGCAGCACAGAGCAGGCTGGTTTATTATGTATGAAGAGGGGCGTCAATTATCACTAAAAAAGAGCTCACAGTAAAACCAGACTGCAAGACAAGAAGAATCAGCATATATATTTATATAGCAAGGAATACCTCCCATACAAAGAGTAGCAAACCTACGCTGGCAAAAACTTGCATAACATAAACTTGATTGTGTTTGTCACACTTAGCGGCTCCAGAACTTTTAATTTTATTGGGGTTTGGGAACCACACTAACCGCGGGAGAACTGATTGTATTCAAAAGTACACATCACATCCCCACAAAAGAAATAAAAAGGGGCAACCATACTTAAAGGGATCAGTCAAGTAGCTTCCTATTATTACTCGCTGACCCATAATCAAGGAAATGACTTCCAAGAAAGGAAACAAGACAGAGAAACAGACTAAACCCCCTGCCCTGACTCCCTCGGTCTCTACCTTTTTCCACACACAAGAAGGCAACATGACAGAAATAATACAGACTCAAGAGGCTAATCCAGTGGATACAGCTACAGATTGCGCAGCCATCCAAAGGGACTCTTTGCGCTCTATACAGTCCCAGATAGCAAGCTTGCCCTCCAAAACGGACATTGAATCCCTTAAGACTTTTATTAAAGGGGAAATAAGAGATCTCAAAAAAGATCTGAATGAAATGGGCGCTAGAATTGACTATTTGGAAGACGGCCAAGACAATCTAAACAATCTAGTGAGCTCTAATATCCAACAACTAACGATACAAGATTCCATTATTCAAACTTTACAAGATAAATTAGAGGATCTGGACAACAGGGGAAGGAGGAATAACTTAAGAATAAGAGGCATACCAGAAGAAGTCCCCCAAGAGAATTTAAAATCATATTTCAAAGAGTTGTTCCAGTTTTTATTACCCAGATCCAACCCGCTGGCCTCCGAAGATATTGAAAGAATCCACAGGGCCCTGAGACCCCCCCAAAAACCTCCAGCACCACCCAGGGATGTTATTCTGCGTCTGTTGAAGTTCACTTTAAGAGAAGAAATATGGCAAGCAGCCAGAAATAGGCAGTCTCTTTCCTTTCATGGTCACTCTATTCAGATTTTCCAGGACTTATGCCCTCAAACCATCCAAAAAAGGAGAGAAGTACGATTTATCACCACAAAACTCCAGGAAAACAATATTAGATACAGATGGGGGTATCCATTTAGCCTCATCATCCACCACAATGGGTCTCAAATAATCTACAAAAATTACAACGACCTAGAGACATTGTCCAAGAAACTTAATATTGCATTCGAACTGCCCTCAGAAAAAGTATTGGATATTCCGGCAGAAAAAGAAGATCGACGTGGAGAAAGGCGCAAAGAACAGCGGCCCAACTGGTCTAAAGTCCCAGCAAAAAGATTTAAAGCCGTTCCAGCTCCCCCTACAGAAGCCACGTGAACCATGAGAGAGAAGAGGCTTTTATGGACTGTATCATACTCACAGAAAATGGAGTAAACACTTTTACCCACCTCAGCTAAAGCTGTTGAACTTTCCATTTTATATTCTTTGAGATACCCCAATGGGGGTTAGTGTGCTCATTTTGCCCCACAGGAGCACACATAGCGAGGACTGGGTTATTGAGGTAACCAACAATAAAAAGGTTTGTCACTCCAGGTAGATCATTACTCTCAGGTATTACAGTACATGTAATTCATTGTTACCTTACTATTTCATTTTGTTCAAGATATTCATATTTATGTTCTGTTGTATATCTCCCCAATTGAGCCTAAAATAGAAATTAAAATAGACCGGCTCTGATGGTTAACTGACACCATTCGTCCCTCTAGTAAATTGTGTATCAGATGCTACACAAATTTAAGTTACGAGTTTGTTATTTTCCAACTAGGAAAAAACATGTTTATGAAGTTATAGTCACAAATATAGTAGGATCAGTTACATGTAACTCACAAGGTTTGCTTATGTTTTGCAGAATGTTCTTGTTATCTTTCTACTGGCTTTGAAACTCTAAGGTACGGAATACTCTTCTCCCAGATTATCAGTCTAATACCAATGGCAACTATCATGGAAATGTGGATACAAGGTATGTCACTCTCTGGGCCCTATATAATCTCATTTAAGCACAGCCTGTTTACATGCACACACAATGACAGATGACTCATTACAGATCAAAATAATCTCTCATAATGTAAAGGGTCTCAATTCCCCTCAAAAACGTTCCATGGCAATAAGGGAATATAGGCGACTCCACTGTGACATAGTTCTGATACAGGAGACGCATTTTAAAAGGGGTAGAGAACCCATAGTTTCCCTCAACAAATTCGGACAGGTATTCCTAGCTTCAAATTCTACTAAACACAATGGGGTAGGCATCATTATTAAAAAAGGCATTCCGTTTCATCCCACACACATACATAAAGATAAAAGCTGGAGGTTCATTATACTAACAGGTAGGCTCTTTAACAAGATGGTGACGTTGACTAACATATATGCCCCTAATAGCACAACACCGGAATTTTTTCACAGCCTCAAAAACACCATATTAGATCACGCCAAGGGAAGTTTGGTTTTGGGA
Organism: Bombina bombina; assembly: GCF_027579735.1. Lineage (NCBI taxonomy): Eukaryota > Metazoa > Chordata > Amphibia > Anura > Bombinatoridae > Bombina > Bombina bombina. Next base: position 453,494,945 of record NC_069499.1, read on the forward strand.
GGGGACTTCAATATAGCTATGGAACCTGACATAGATTGCTCCAGAGGGATATCTTCGATACCACAGAAAACATTACGGTCAATAAAGGCTGACTTAAAGGATTTGGTAATACACGACACATGGAGACTGTTCCACCCACACACAAAAGACTACACATTCTACTCCCATCCGCACAGAGCCTATTCAAGAATTGATTAAATTTTTATAGACGTGACAAGTCTTGAATTAGTGAGGCATACCGACATCTCACCGATAACATGGTCAGACCATGCAATGGTCAGTTGTTCTCTTAGATGGCCTACCTCACAGAGACACGACAAGACATGGAAACTGGATGAAACCCTATTGAAAGACCCAATCATACATACACAGATTTATAACTCCCTAGAAACATACTTCAATACAAACTGTACCCCAAATGTAGACATACAGTATATATGGGAAGCACATAAGTGCGTAATTAGAGGGGAGATCATAGCATTGACAGCAGCAAGAAATAAACAGAGATCCCAATTTTTACATTCACTGTTAGAAGAGCTGGGAAAACTACAAGAAATACATAAAAACTTTCCGGGTAACCTGTCCCTCCTTGCTAGCATACAACATAAGAGAGAACAGCTCAACTTGCTCCTTGGGCAAGAAACTAAACGAGCAGCTCTGTTCCTCAAAAAAACATTTTATGAGGGTTATAACAAACAAGGCAAACTACTAGCTAGAATGCTACGTCAACGCACTAACAAACGCCACATACTGACGATAAAAGATCATAAGGGAAAGACCTGGTCGACATCGAGAGACATTGCGGACCAGTTTAGAAATTATTATGAGGGGCTATATAACCTAGAGGGGGACCAACCGCTCGCGACAGAACAGGAAATTTCAAACTTCCTATCTAAATTACACCTCCCTACCCTTACTACAGACCAACAGACAGAACTAGACTCGCCATTCACCCTTAAAGAGGTTAAAGATGCTATCTCATCCTTCCCGATAGGTAAAGCACCAGGCCCAGATGGCTTTGGAAACGCATACTATACTAAATTCAAAAACATACTAGCCCCTCATCTCTTAACTTATTTTCAGGATATAGATGGCAATAAACCATTCCCCCCATTAGCTTTACAAGCCCATATTACAGTCCTCCCAAAGCCGGGTAAACCAACAGACTTAATACCCAACTACCGGCCAATATCGTTATTAAACTGCAACATTAAAATATACTCAAAAATATTAGCAACCAGGCTTAATCAAATCCTCCCCTTTATAATCCACTAGGACCAAGTTGGTTTCATACCTAGCAGAGAGGCCAAGGACAACACAGTCCGCAACATGCACCTAATGTGGCATGCAAAGGTCGAGGGCATTCCCGCGGTGTGGTTATCCACAGACGCGGAGAAGGCCTTCGACCGAGTGAGTTGGCTATTCCTTAAGACAACTTTAAAGTCATTTGGGTTAGGAGACACTATGTTACAGAGAATCTTTGCTTTGTACTCGCGTCCGAGCGCGAGAATAACCCTAAATGGCATCCTATCACAACCCCTCCAGATATCTAACGGCACACGCCAGGGATGTCCCCTTTCCCCCCTACTATTTGTTTGTCTTCTGGAAGCCCTAGCCACTAGCATTAGACTAAACAAAGATATCTCAGGCCTGATTGTTGGGGGGAGGGAGTACAAACTCTTTTTATTCACTGATGATATCCTATTTTCCCTCACCAATCCCGATCGGTCCATGTCTCCCTTGATAGAGGAACTGAAGGTATTCAATAAACTAACAAACTTCCTAATCAATTATAACAAATCTGAGATTTTCGGAGTCTCCCTCACAAAACAAATGGAAGACAAAATCACACAAACCTGCCCGTTTAGATGGTGTGATAACTCCATAAAGTACCTAGGTATCCAGCTGGCGGAAGACATGGACAAGATCTATAAATTAAATTATGTCCCGATCCGTATAGCCTTAGCTAGGGACCTATCATCTTGGAACTCTAAGAGACTGACGTGGTTGGGGAGGATTAACACTATTAAAATGAACGCTTTTCCAAGATTATTATATTTCATGCAGACCCTCCCTATACCACTACCACACAAATACATATCCCAGATACAACAACAATTATTCCATTCCTTTATTTGGAAAGGTAGACAACCCAGAATCAATAAAAAAACAATGATGCGATCTAGGGAGAGAGGGGGGCTGGGGGTCCCGAACATAGAACTTTACAGAAGTGCTATCTTTCTACAACGAATACTAGATTGGAGGATCCATAAAACCCAGAAAAGATGGATAGAGATAGAGCAAAGCCTAAATCCAGGTATAAAACTGTCAGCGGTTTGTTGGCAGCCTAATTTCCACCCCACAGTCAGGGGTCTCACTAACCCTATAACCAGGGAAACTCTAGAGCAATGGAATATAGCTACTAAAATAAACCCATATCTCTCATCCAACCCCTCCCCTCTGACGTCACTCACACATAACAATGAATTTTCGATCATTGACTTAATGGGGACACATGAACAAGACAAAGACACCATAGATATAGAACTACACCAGGTGACAGATCAAGACCAGCTATTGCCTCAATCACAGCTACAGGAAAGGGGCCTAACAGTATTTCAGAATTGGTTTAACTACAGAAGAACACGTCACTATATAATGACTCATAAAAATTGCAATAACATGCTAAGACCCCTTACAAACCTCGAGAAATTATTCACAGCTACTCTCCCAAAGAGGCACACCTTGTCTAGGATATACTCCATCCTAACGCAAACCCCACCTGGTGATCTCCCCCCTTCTATCGAGTCTTGGGAAAGGGAACTAGGAACCATAATACTGCCTAACTCAGCAACTGATATTTTTAGAAATACCAAATCCTCGTCTTCCTCAGCATACTTAGTCGAATTGAATTATAAAATACTACATAATTGGTACCTCATCCCCAAACGCTTACACAGGTTATACCCCTCACGCCCGGACAGATGTTGGAGATGCGGACACTCAGGTAGTGGGATGGGACACATGTGGTGGTGGTGTAATGCAGTTAACCAGTTGTGGAGAACCTGCATAGCAGAAATGGAAAAGGTTCTAGGGTGTACACTTCCCTTAGACCCCCTAGTTTTTCTATTAAATAAATTTAAAAAACTGACCTCTAAAGCCCACCAAATTTTATTCCAAATAATGATAAATGGCGTAAAGTCCAATATAGCCAAACAATGGAAATCACATTCATCTCCAGACCTCCAGAGATGGAGAGTTAGAGTCTCAGAGTTAATAGAACTAGAGGAATTTAGCTCATATAAAAAAAACACGAGAGAAACGAACATAGAAGCCCAAGCTTTATGGGAGCACTACCTGACAAAGACAAATGAGAGAACATGCACAGACTTGAGGCCCAGAGCGGACATTCAGCAGTAATGATAGCCTTTGGTGACCCATCCATAGAAAGAGTACATATCTATTATAATGTTACTGATGAAGTTTTCACATAGCCTGTTTAAATTCAGATCACTGTTCTGTATTGGTTTAGATTAAGAAGCAACCCCCGAATGGGGCATTAGGACATGACTTTTTGTTTTTTCTGTTTTCATTTTAATGTAACTGTGATAAATCACTAGTTTATGTTGTATTGGAACTTGTAAAATTTCCTTTTCTTTATGTTTTGTTCCTCTGAACCAATTTATTGTGAATTGTAACCTACTTGACTTATCCTTAATAAAAAAGAACTTGGAATAAAAAATACTGTTTTTACACAGCTATCCTTTTAACAGGATTATAGCAGCAAATCAGAAATCACTCCTAGACAGCCTGTTTCGTTCTATTTGGAACTCATCAGTAGGAGATAGATTTCTGGTTGCTGCATTGATAAAGCTATTTTCAAGGTTAAACCAAAATTCATTAGAATTATGGGGGAGATAAAAAACTGAAATTAAGATCCTCCATGTCTCAAAATTAAATCAATGTAAATATTTGCATAGGAAAAGGAAATTTATGCTTACCTGATAAATTGATTTCTTCTACGATACGACGAGTCCACGGATTTCATCCTTACTTGTGGGATATTATCCTTCTGCTAACAGGAAGTGGCAAAGAGCACCACAGCAGAGCTGTATATATAGCTACTCCCTTCCTCTCCACCCCCAGTCATTTGACCGAAGGTTTTAGGAAGAGAAAGGAAAAGCTAAAAGGTGCAGAGGTGACTGAAGTTGTAAATAATAAAACATAGAATCTGTCTTAAATTGACAGGGAGGGCCGTGGACTCGTCGTATCGTAGAAGAAATCAATTTATCAGGTAAGCATAAATTTCCTTTTCTTCTACAAGATACGACGAGTCCACGGATTTCATCCTTACTTGGGGGATACAATACCAAAGCTACAGAACACGGATGAAAGGGAGGGACAAGACAGAGACCTAAACGGAAGGCACCACTGCTTGAAGAACTTTCCTCCCAAAAACAGCCTCAGAAGAAGCAAAAGTATCATATTTGGAAAATTTGGAAAAAGTATGAAGGGACGACCAAGTCACAGCCTTACAAATCTGTTCAACAGATGCATCGTTTTTAAATATTTGCATAGGAAATTAGCACATCTAGGCAAGAATCCCTGCTTGCTTTTTCCCCATAATTTTGAGACATGGAGGATTTTAATTTCAGTTTTTTATCTCCCCCCCCCCATAATTTTTATGAATTTTGGTTTAACCTTGAAAATAGCTTTATCAATGCAGCAACCAGAAATCTATCTCCTACTGATGAGTTCCAAATAGAACGAAACAGGCTGTCTAGGAGTGATTTCTGATTTGCTGCTATAATCCTGTTAAAATGATAGCAGTGTAAAAACAGTATTTTTGAAGCAAAAAAAACTGAGAATTTGCATATCTACTTTGCATAGCTTACCCAGAATTCTCTTGTGCATTGGTAACATTGTATATGAGTTATTTCTGGGGAAAAAGCAAGCGGGGATTCTTGCCTAGATGTGCTAATTTCCTATGCAAATATTTACATTGATATATATATATATATATATATATATATATATATATATACATACATACACATATATATATATACACATATATATATATATATATATATATATATACACACACACATACACATATATATAAACATACATTATAAAACTAATCACAAAATATTGCCAGGTAATTCTGAAAATATTTTTCTTTTCAAAGTGCCAAAAACAAATCACAAAATATTGCCAGGTTCTGTTCACTCACAACATAATCTTACTAATATCATGCCTATTAACAGTATGAAAACTACAGTTTTTTTTTTATTCAGATAAACTTACATCCATGCTAAGATGCTGCTCCCCACTAAAGGATTCCTTACGTTTGTTCCGTGATGGACGCTGTCGTTTAACTTTTAGTGCAAGTTGAGCTTTAGCCCTGTGGGCACTAGTATCTAAACGTTGGGTTTCGCCAACACATACATCAAAATCTGTAAGAAAAAAAATACACAATTATAAATAAGCAGCCAAAATATGTAGTTAAATTAATTTCTGCCTTAAAAATAGAAGCCTTTTTTTGTGGCTAAAATTACAGCAGAACATTTTAATTACATATTGATGGTTTTAGCAAAAAAGTATTTTTGATTTGTAGTTGGATAAAGATTCTTCACCACAGGTCAAATAGTGACAGTGAGAAATGGACAAGAAGCGTTAAACTTTGGAATGGGGTTTCTCAAAATGGGGCCACTTCTACACATAACTGCATTGGTAAAAGAACATTAGACTAGTCAAAAGCATTACAAAGAATAAAGCAACACTGTACTATTATAATATCTACCTGAGCAGTATCCGATTATTCATTTTTGTACATAAATAAGATACCACAAACGTGGAGTTGGATGTACTAAGATACAAACATGGATTCTAACAGCAGATAGAAACAGACAGCTGACAATCTACTCTTATTTCCTTCTGAAATGTAAGTTGAATTATTAGGATAGCCTAATACATAACCTAGAAATTTGTGAATTCAGTAAAAAAATTAAATTTATGCTTACCTGATAAATTTGGTTTCTTTCAAGACATTTAGAGTCCACAACGTCATTCCAATAACTAGTGGGATATTCACTCCTGGCCAGCAGGAGGCGGCAAAGAGCACCCCAGCAAAGCTGTTAAAGGGACACTGAACCCAATTTTTTTCTTTCATGATTCAGATAGAGCATGAAACTTTAAGCAACTTTCTAATTTACTCCTATTATCAAATGTTCTTCATTCTCTTGGCATCTTTATTTGAAAAGCAAGAATGTAAGTTTAGATGCCGGCCCATTTTTGGTGAACAACCTGGGTTATTCTTGCTGATTGGTGGATTAATTTAACCGACCAATAATCAAGTGCTGTCCAGGGTCTGAACCACATAAAAACTTAGATGCAAATAAAGATAGCAAGAGAATGAAGAAAAATTGATAATAGGAGTAAATTAGAAAGTTGCTTAAAATTGCATGCTCTATCTGAATCACGAAAGAAAAATTTTTGGTTCAGTGTCCCTTTAAGTGTCACTTCCCTTACCAATAATCCTCAGTCATTCAGCCGAATGGAAATGGAAAAAAAAGATAAAGGTGTAGAGGTGCCTGAGGTTTAGTAAAAAATACTGTCTAAACTTAAGGGTGGGGTTGTGGAGTCTCCATGTCCGGAAATAAATAAATTTATCATATAAGCATAAATTTTATTTTCTTCCCTAAGACATGGAGAGTACACAACATCATTCTAATTACTAGTGGGAACCAATACCCAAGCTAGAGGACATGGAATGAACAGGGAGGGAGAACAAGACAGGCAGACCTAATAAGAAGGCACCACCGCTTGAAGAACCTTTCTTCCAAAAGAGTCCTCAGCCGAGACAAAAGTATCAAATTTGTAAAAAGTATGCAGAGAGGACCATGTTGCCGCCTTGCAAATCTGTTCCACAGAAGCTTTATTTTTGAAAGCCCAAGAAGAGGAGACAGCCCTAGTGGAATAAGCCGTAATTATCTCAGGAGGCTGCGGACCAGCAGTCTTTTAAGTGAAACGAATCATACTTCTCAACCAGATGGAGAGAGAAGTAGCCTGTAGGTAGAATTTTAGAGCATGCACAACATCCAAGTTATGCAACAGACGTTCCTTATGAGAAGAAGTATAAAGACAAAGAGAAGGAACAACAATTTCCTGATTAATATTTCTATCCGAAACCACCTTAGGGAGAAACCCCAATTTGGTACAAAGAACAACCTTATCTGCATGAAAAATATGGATAAGGCGAATCGCACTGCAGAGCCAAAAGTTCAGAAACTCTAAGCAGAGGAAATAACGATAAGAAACAAAACTTTCCAAGATAGCAACTTAATATCTACAGAATGCATTGGCTCAAACGGAGCCTGCTGCAAAACTTTAAGAACAATATTAAGGCTCCAAGGAAGAGCAACAGGTTTAAACAGAGGCCTGATTCTGACCAGGGCCTGACAACAGGATTGAACATATGGCACATCCGCCAGACGCTTATGTAAAAGAATAGATAATGCAGAAATCTGACCTTTCAGAGAACTGACTGACAACCCTTTCTCCAAACCTTCCTGGAGAAAAGACAAAATTCTAGGAATCCTGACCCTACTCCAAGAAAAGCCCTTCGATTCACACCAATATAGGTATTTGCGCCATACCTTATGGTAAATTTTACGAGTAACCATTCATTCCATGGTACTCAACCATTCAGTTCCATGGCCAAGGAACGCAGAGTTTCTCCCTGGTGGTTGATGTAAGCCACTGAGGTGATGTTGTCCGACTGGAATCTGATACACCGGGCTAAGGACAACTGAGGCCAAGCCATCAGGGCATTAAAGATCGCTCTCAACTCCAAGATGTTTATGGGGAGAGAAGACTCCTCCCGAGTCCATAGGCCCTGAGCCTTTAATGAATCCCAGACTACTCCCCAGCCTAGCAGGTCTCGTGTCAACTGGTCCATATCTATCTTCTGAGACAGATCCGAATGGTCTCCGTTCATTTGTCTGAGCATGCATAATTGCAGAGCTCTTAAATGGAATCGAGCAAAAGGAATGATGTCTATGGAAGCGACCATCAGACCAATTACCTTCATGCATTAAGCCACTGATGGCCGAACAGTAGACTGTAGAGAGAGGAAAGAGGAGAGAATTTTGGATTTTCTGACGTCTGTCAGAAAAATCATCTATGATGGTTCCTAAGAAACACACCCTTGTAGCCGGAACAAGGGAACTCTTCTCCAGATTCAGTTTCCATCTGTGGGAATGTTGAAAAGACAAGATCTCTGTATGAGAGTTTGCTAGTTGAAAAGATGGCTCCTGAACCAATTTGTCGTCCAGGTGGTGCCACCGCAATTCCCTGAGCCCCGACAACTGCCAAGAGAGCCCCCAGAACATTTGTGAAAATTCTAGGAGCAGTGGCAAGGCCAAAAACGGAAGAGGCAACAAATTGAAAGTGCTAGTCTAGAAAAGCGAATCTCAGGAACTGGTGATGATCCCGATGGATGGGAACATGAAGATACACGTCCTTCAGATCTATGGTCGTCATGGACTGACCCCTATTGGACCAAGGGCAGAATGGAACGAATGGTCTCCATTTTGAAGGACGGTAACCTGAGAAATTTGTAGAGGCACTTTAGGTCTAAAATGGGTCGAAAATTTCCCTCTTTTTTGGGAACCATAAATAGATTTGAATAGAATCATAGACCCTGTTCACTTACTGGAACAATCACTCCCAGGGAGGAAAGGTCCTGAAGGCAGCTCAAGAATGCCTATCTTTTCACCTGATCCGCAAATAACCTTGAGAGGAGGAATCTACCCCAGGGAGGATGAGTCTTGAATTCTATTATGTAACCCCCAAGGGTCTGGTAGATCGCATATCCATGCTTGTCGAAACAAGGAAAGTCTGCCCCCACTTGATCCAATCCCGGACTGGGGCAGACCCTTCATGCTGACTTCAGATGAAGGTTTTTGTTATTGCTTCCACTTATTCCAAGTCTGATTGGATCTCCAAGAGGACTTGGGCTGCTTCGGCTTGGAGGAGGGAGAGATAGGCTTTTGACCCTTGAAGTTACGAAAGGAAAACAGAATTTATGCTTACCTGATAAATTACTTTCTCCAACGGTGTGTCCGGTCCACGGCGTCATCCATTACTTGTGGGAATATTCTCTTCCCTAACAGGAAATGGCAAAGAGCACAGCAAAAGCTGTCCATATAGCCCCTCCTCAGGCTCCGCCCCCCAGTCATTCGATCGACGGTTAGGAGAAAAAAAGGAGAAACTATAGGGTGCCGTGGTGACTGTAGTGTATAAAGAAAGAAATTTTTCAAACCTGATTAGGAAACCAGGGCGGGCCGTGGACCGGACACACCGTTGGAGAAAGTAATTTATCAGGTAAGCATAAATTCTGTTTTCTCCAACATTGGTGTGTCCGGTCCACGGCGTCATCCATTACTTGTGGGAACCAATACCAAAGCTTTAGGACATGGATGAAGGGAGGGAGCAAATCAGGTTACCTAAATGGAAGGCACCACGGCTTGCAAAACCTTTCTCCCAAAAATAGCCTCCGAAGAAGCATAAGTATCAAATTTGTAGAATTTGGCAAAAGTGTGCAGAGAAGACCAAGTCGCTGCCTTACATATCTGATCAACAGGAGCCTCGTTCTTGTAGGCCCATGTGGAAGCCACAGCCCTAGTAGAGTGAGCTGTGATTCGTTCAGGAGGCTGCCGTCCGGCAGTCTCATAAGCCAATCGGATAATGCTTTTCAGCCAGAAAGAGAGGTAGCAGTAGCTTTTTGACCTCTCCTCTTACCAGAATAAACGACAAACAAAGAGGAGGTTTGTCTAAAATCTTTTGTTGCTTCTAAATAGAACTTTAAAGCACGAACTACATCTAAATTGTGTAACAAACGTTCCTTCTTTGAAACTGGATTCGGACACAGAGAAGGAACAACTATTTCCTGGTTAATATTCTTGTTGGAAACCACTTTTGGAAGAAAACCAGGCTTAGTACGCAAAACAACCTTATCTGAATGGAAAACCAGATAGGGTGGATTACACTGCAAAGAAACTCTTCTAGCAGAAGAAATAGCAACCAAAAACAGAACTTTCCAAGATAGTAACTTAATATCTATGGAATGTAAAGGTTCAAACGGAACCCCTTGAAGAACTGAAAGAACTAAATTTAGACTCCAAGGAGGAGTCATGGGTCTGTAAACAGGCTTGATTCTGACCAAAGCCTGAACAAAAGCTTGTACATCTGGCACAGCTGCCAGTCGTTTGTGTAACAAGACAGATAAAGCAGAAATCTGTCCCTTTAGAGAACTCGCTGACAACCCTTTATCCAAACCTTCTTGGAGAAAGGAGAGAATCTTTGGAATTTTAATCTTACTCCAGGAGAATCCCTTGGATTCAAACCAACAGATATATTTTTTCCATATTTTATGGTAAATCTTTCTAGTCACAGGTTTCCTGGCTTGGACCAGAGTATCTATCACAGAATTTGAAAACCCACGCTTGGATAAAATCAAGCGTTCAATTTCCAAGCAGTCAGCTGCAGAAAAACTAGATTTGGATGTTCGAATGGACCTTGTACTAGAAGATCCTGTCTAAAAGGTAGCTTCCATGGTGGAGCCGATGACATTCACCAGGTCTGCATACCAAGTCCTGCGTGGCCACGCAGGAGCTATCAGAATCACTGAGGCCTTCTCCTGTTTGATGCTGGCTATGAGCCTGGGAAGGAGAGGAAACGGTGGAAACACATACGCTAGGTTGAACGACCAAGGCGCCACTAATGCATCCACTAGAGTTGCCTTGGGATCCCTGGATCTGGACCCGTAGCAAGGAATCTTGAAGTTCTGACGGGACGCCATCAGATCCATGTCTGGTATGCCCCATAATTGGGTTAACTGGGCAAAGACCTCCGGGTGGAGTTCCCACTCCCCCGGATGGAAAGTCTGACGACTCAGGTAATCTGTCTCCCAGTTGTCTACTCCTGGGATGTGAATTGCAGATAGATGGCAGGAGTGATCCTCCGCCCATTTGATGATCTTGGACACCTCGCTCATCGCCAAGGAACTCTTTGTTCCCCCCTGATGATTGATGTACGCAACAGTCGTTATGTTGTCCGACTGAAACCTTATGAACCTGGCTTCCGCTAGTTGAGGCCAAGCCAGGAGCGCATTGAATATTGCTCTTAGTTCCAAAATGTTTATCGGGAGAAGAGACTCTTCCCGAGACCATAGACCCTGAGCTTTCAGAGAGTCCCAGACCGCGCCCCAACCCAAGAGGCTGGCGTCGGTCGTGACAATGACCCACACCGGTCTGCGGAAACTCATTCCCTGAGACAGGTGGTCCTGGGTCAACCACCAGAGAAGTGAGTCCCTGGTTACCTGGTCTACTTGAATTTGGGGAGACAAGTCTGTATAGTCCCCATTCCACTGTTTGAGCATGCACAGCTGTAATGGTCTTAAATGAATTCGAGCAAAAGGAACCACGTCCATTGCTGCAACCATTAGTCCTATTACTTCCATGCACTGAGCTATGGAGGGCTGAGGAATAGAATGAAGAACTCGACAAGCGTTTAGAAGCTTTATCTTTCTGACTTCTGTCAGGAAGATCTTCATTTCCACAGAATCTATTATTGTTCCCAGAAAAGGAACCCTTGTGGACGGTGACAGTGAACTCTTTTCTATGTTCACCTTCCACCTGTGAGATCTGAGAAAAGCCAACACAATGTCTGTATGAGCCCTTGCTTTGGAAAGAGACGACGCTTGGATTAGGATGTCGTCTAGGTAAGGTGCTACAGCGATGCCCCTCGGCCTTAGGACCGCTAGAAGGGACCCTAGCACCTTTGTGAAAATTCTGGGAGCGGTGGCTAAACCGAATGGAAGAGCCACGAACTGGTAATGTTTGTCCAGAAAGGCGAACCTCAGGAACTGATGATGAGTTTTGTGGATTGGGATATGCAGATACGCATCCTTTAGGTCCATGGTAGTCAAATATTGACCCTGCTGGATTGTCGGCAAGATTGTCCGAATGGTTTCCATTTTGAAAGATGGAACTCTGAGGAACTTGTTTAATATCTTTAAATCCAGAATTGGCCTGAAAGTTCCCTCTTTTTTGGGAACTACAAACAGGTTCGAGTAAAACCCTAGACCTTGTTCCCCTGAGGGGACTGGGTTTATCACTCCCATCTTTAATAGGTCTCTTACACAATGTAAGAATGCCTGTTTCTTTATCTGGTCTGAAGATAAGAGAGACAGGTGGAACCTTCCCTTTGGAGGAAGTCCCTTGAACTCTAGCAGGTATCCCTTGGAGACTATCTCTAGTGCCCAGGGATCCGGAACATCTCTTGCCCAAGCCTGAGCAAAGAGATATAACCTGCCCCCTACTAGATCCGGTCCCGGATCGGGGGCTACCCCTTCATGCTGTCTTGGTAGCAGCAGTAGGTTTCTTGGTTTGTTTACCCTTGTTCCAGCCTTGCACGGGCTTCCATGCAGGTTTGGGCTGGGCCGCGTTACCGTCTTGTTTAGCGGCAGTGGAGTTATTAGCCGGTCCGTTCCTGAAATTGCGAAAGGAACGAAAATTAGACTTGTTCTTAGCCTTAAAAGGCCTATCCTGTGGGAGGGCATGGCCCTTACCCCCAGTGATGTCTGAAATAATTTCCTTCAATTCCGGCCCAAAAAGGGTCTTACCCTTGAAAGGAATATTAAGTAACTTAGTCTTGGATGACACATCTGCCGACCAGGATTTTAGCCAAAGCGCCCTCCGCGCTACTATAGCAAAAACAGAATTTATGTTTACCTGATAAATTACTTTCTCCAACGGTGTGTCCGGTCCACGGCGTCATCCTTACTTGTGGGATATTCTCTTCCCCAACAGGAAATGGCAAAGAGCCCAGCAAAGCTGGTCACATGATCCCTCCTAGGCTCCGCCTACCCCAGTCATTCGACCGACGTTAAGGAGGAATATTTGCATAGGAGAAACCATATGATACCGTGGTGACTGTAGTTAAAGAAAATAAATTATCAGACCTGATTAAAAAAACCAGGGCGGGCCGTGGACCGGACACACCGTTGGAGAAAGTAATTTATCAGGTAAACATAAATTCTGTTTTCTCCAACATAGGTGTGTCCGGTCCACGGCGTCATCCTTACTTGTGGGAACCAATACCAAAGCTTTAGGACACGGATGAAGGGAGGGAGCAAATCAGGTCACCTAAATGGAAGGCACCACGGCTTGCAAAACCTTTCTCCCAAAAATAGCCTCAGAAGAAGCAAAAGTATCAAACTTGTAAAATTTGGTAAAAGTGTGCAGTGAAGACCAAGTCGCTGCCCTACATATCTGATCATCAGAAGCCTCGTTCTTGAAGGCCCATGTGGAAGCCACAGCCCTAGTGGAAGGAGCTGTGATCCTTTCAGGAGGCTGCCGTCCGGCAGTCTCGTAAGCCAAACTGATGATGCTTTTAATCCAAAAAGAGAGAGAGGTAGAAGTTGCTTTTTGACCTCTCCTTTTACCAGAATAAACAACAAACAAGGAAGATGTTTGTCTAAAATCCTTTGTAGCATCTAAATAGAATTTTAGAGCGCGAACAACATCCAAATTGTGCAACAAACGTTCCTTCTTCGAAACTGGTTTCGGACACAGAGAAGGCACGACTATCTCCTGGTTAATGTTTTTGTTAGAAACAACTTTTGGAAGAAAACCAGGTTAGTACGTAAAACCACCTTATCTGCATGGAACACCAGATAAGGAGGAGAACACTGCAGAGCAGATAATTCTGAAACTCTTCTAGCAGAAGAAATTGCAACCAAAAACAAAACTTTCCAAGATAATAACTTAATATCAACGGAATGTAAGGGTTCAAACGGAACCCCCTGAAGAACTGAAAGAACTAAGTTGAGACTCCAAGGAGGAGTCAAAGGTTTGTAAACAGGCTTGATTCTAACCAGAGCCTGAACAAAGGCTTGAACATCTGGCACAGCTGCCAGCTTTTTGTGAAGTAACACAGACAAGGCAGAAATCTGTCCCATCAAGGAACTTGCAGATAATCCTTTTTCCAATCCTTCTCGAAGGAAGGATAGACTCTTAGGAATCTTAACCTTGTCCCAAGGGAATCCTTTAGATTCACACCAACAGATACATTTTTTCCAAATTTTGTGGTAAATTTTTCTAGTTACAGGCTTTCTGGCCTGAACAAGAGTATCAATAACAGAATCTGAGAACCCTCGCTTTGATAAGATCAAGCGTTCAATCTCCAAGCAGTCAGCTGGAGTGGGACCAGATTCGGATGTTCGAACGGACCTTGAACAAGAAGGTCTCGTCTCAAAGGTAGCTTCCATGGTGGAGCCGATGACATATTCACCAGATCTGCATACCAAGTCCTGCGTGGCCACGCAGGAGCTATCAAGATCACCGACGCCCTCTCCTGATTGATCCTGGCTACCAGCCTGGGGATGAGAGGAAACGGCGGGAATACATAGGCTAGTTTGAAGGTCCAAGGTGCTACTAGTGCATCTACTAGAGTCGCCTTGGGATCCCTGGATCTGGACCCGTAGCAAGGAACCTTGAAGTTCTGACGAGAGGCCATCAGATCCATGTCTGGAATGCCCCACAGTTGAGTGATTTGGGCAAAGATTTCCGGATGGAGTTCCCACTCCCCCGGATGCAAATCCGCTTCCCAATTTTCCACTCCTGGGATGTGGATTGCAGACAGGTGGCAGGAGCGAGTCTCCGCCCATTGAATGATTTTGGTCACTTCTTCCATCGCCAGGGAACTCCTTGTTCCCCCCTGATGGTTGATGTACGCAACAGTCGTCATGTTGTCTGATTGAAACCGTATGAGCTTGGCCCTTGCTAGCTGAGGCCAAGCCTTGAGAGCATTGAATATCGCTCTCAGTTCCAGAATATTTATCGGTAGAAGAGATTCTTCCCGAGACCAAAGACCCTGAGCTTTCAGGGATCCCCAGACCGCGCCCCAGCCCATCAGACTGGCGTCGGTCGTGACAATGACCCACTCTGGTCTGCGGGAGGTCACCCCTTGTGACAGGTTGTCCAGGGACAGCCACCAACGGAGTGAGTCTCTGGTCCTCTGATTTACTTGTATCTTCGGAGACAAGTCTGTATAGTCCCCATTCCACTGACTGAGCATACACAGTTGTAATGGTCTTAGATGAATGCGCGCAAAAGGAACTATGTCCATTGCCGCTACCATCAAACCTATCACTTCCATGCACTGCGCTATGGAAGGAAGAGGAACGGAATGAAGTATCCGACAAGAGTTTAGAAGTTTTGTTTTTCTGGTCTCTGTCAGAAAAATCCTCATTTCTAAGGAGTCTATTATTGTTCCCAAGAAGGGAACTCTTGTCGACGGAGATAGAGAACTCTTTTCCACGTTCACTTTCCATCCGTGAGATCTGAGAAAGGCCAGGACTATGTCCGTGTGAGCCTTTGCTTGAGGAAGGGACGACGCTTGAATCAGAATGTCGTCCAAGTAAGGTACTACAGCAATGCCCCTTGGTCTTAGCACCGCCAGAAGGGACCCTAGTACCTTTGTGAAAATCCTTGGAGCAGTGGCTAATCCGAAAGGAAGCGCCACGAACTGGTAATGCTTGTCCAGGAATGCGAACCTTAGGAACCGATGATGTTCCTTGTGGACAGGAATATGTAGATACGCATCCTTTAAATCCACCGTGGTCAAGAATTGACCTTCCTGGATGGAAGGATTGTTCGAATGGTTTCCATTTTGGACGATGGAACCTTGAGAAACTTGTTTAGGATCTTAAGATCCAAGATTGGTCTGAACGTTCCCTCTTTTTTGGGAACTACGAACAGATTGGAGTAGAACCCCATCCCTCGTTCTTTTAATGGAACAGGATGAATCACTTCCAGAAGATAACCTTGGGAGACTATTTCTAGCGCCCAAGGATCCAGAACATCTCTTGCCCAAGCCTGAGTGAAGAGAGAGAGTCTGCCCCCCACCAAATCCGGTCCCGGATCGGGGGCCCGCATCTCATGCTGTCTTGGGAGCAGTGGCAGGTTTCTTGGCCTGCTTTCCTTTGTTCCAGCCTTGCATTGGTCTCCAGGCTGGATTGGCTTGAGAAGTATTACCCTCCTGCTTAGAGGACGTAGCACTTGGGGCTGGTCCGTTTCTGCAAAAGGGACGAAAATTAGGTTTATTTTCGGCCTTGAAAGACCTATCCTGAGGAAGGGCGTGGCCCTTGCCCCCAGTGATATCAGAGATAATCTCTTTCAAGTCAGGGCCAAACAGTGTTTTCCCCTTGAAAGGAATGTCAAGCAATTTGTTCTTGGAAGACGCATCCGCTGACCAAGATTTTAACCAAAGCGCTCTGCGCGCCACAATAGCAAACCCAGAATTTTTCGCCGCTAACCTAGCCAATTGCAAGGTGGCGTCTAGGGTGAAAGAATTAGCCAATTTAAGAGCACGAATTCTGTCCATAATCTCCTCATAAGAAGAAGAATTACTAATAATCGCCTTTTCTAGCTCATCGAACCAGAAACACGCGGCTGTAGTGACAGGGACAATGCATGCAATTGGTTGTAGAAGGTAACCTTGCTGAACAAACATCTTTTTTAGCAAACCTTCTAATTTTTTATCCATAGGATCTTGGAAAGCACAACTATCTTCTATGGGTATAGTGGCGCGCTTGTTTAGAGTAGAAACCGCCCCCTCGACCTTGGGGACTGTCTGCCATAAGTCCTTTCTGGGGTCGACTATAGGAAACAATTTTTTAAATATGGGGGGAGGTACGAAAGGTATACCGGGCCTGTCCCATTCTTTATTAACAATGTACGCCACCCGCTTGGATATAGGAAAAGTGTTTCTGGAATGACCAGATAATCACAATCATCCAAATTGGATAACACCTCCTTAAGCAGAGCGCGGAGATGTTCCAACTTAAATTTAAAAGTAATCACATCAGGTTCAGCTTGTTGAGAAATTTTTCCTGAATCTGAAATTTCTCCCTCAGACAAAACCTCCCTGGCCCCCTCAGACTGGTGTAGGGGCCCTTCAGAAACAATATCATCAGCGTCCTCATGCTCTTCAGTATTTTCTAAAACAGAGCAGTCGCGCTTTCGCTGATAAGTGGGCATATTGGCTAAAATGTTTTTGACAGAATTATCCATTACAGCCGTTAATTGTTGCATAGTAAGGAGTATTGGCGCGCTAGATGTACTAGGGGCCTCCTGTATGGGCAAGACTGGTGTAGACGAAGGAGGGGATGATGCAGTACCATGCTTACTCCCCTCACTTGAGGAATCATCTTGGGCATCATTTTTACTAAATTTTTTATGACATAAATCACATCTATTTAAATGAGAAGGAACCTTGGCTTCCCCACAGTCAGAACACAATCTATCTGGTAGTTCAGACATGTTAAACAGGCATAAACTTGATAACAAAGCACAAAAAACGTTTTAAAATAAAACCGTTACTGTCACTTTAAATTTTAAACTGAACACACTTTATTACTGCAATTGCGAAAAAGTATGAAGGAATTGTTCAAAATTCACCAAAATTTCACCACAGTGTCTTAAAGCCTTAAAAGTATTGCACACCAAATTTGGAAGCTTTAACCCTTAAAATAACGGAACCGGAGCCGTTTTTATATTTAACCCCTTTACAGTCCCTGGAATCTGCTTTGCTGAGACCCAACCAAGCCCAAAGGGGAATACGATACCAAATGATGCCTTCAGAAAGACTTTTCTATGTATCAGAGCTCCACACACATGCAGCTGCATGTCATGCTGTTCTCAAAAACAAGTGCGCCATACCGGCGCGAAAATGAGGCTCTGACTATGATTAGGGAAAGCCCCTATAGAATAAGGTGTCTAAAACAGTGCCTGCCGACATTATTTTACAAAAAATACCCAGATTAAATGATTCCTCAAGGCTAAATATGTGTAAATATGATCGATTTAGCCCAGAAAATGTCTACAGTCTTAATAAACCCTTGTGAAGCCCTTATTTACTGTCTGAATAAAAATGGCTTACCGGATCCCATAGGGAAAATGACAGCTTCCAGCATTACATCGTCTTGTTAGAATGTGTCATACCTCAAGCAGCAAAAGACTGCTCACTGTTCCCCCAACTGAAGTTAATTCCTCTCAACAGTCCTGTGTGGAACAGCCATGGATTTTAGTAACGGTTGCTAAAATCATTTTCCTCATACAAACAGAAATCTTCATCTCTTTTCTGTTTCAGAGTAAATAGTACATACCAGCACTATTTTAAAATAACAAACTCTTGATTGAATAATAAAAACTACAGTTAAACACTAAAAAACTCTAAGCCATCTCCGTGGAGATGTTGCCTGTACAACGGCAAAGAGAATGACTGGGGTAGGCGGAGCCTAGGAGGGATCATGTGACCAGCTTTGCTGGGCTCTTTGCCATTTCCTGTTGGGGAAGAGAATATCCCACAAGTAAGGATGACGCCGTGGACCGGACACACCTATGTTGGAGAAACCTGAGTTTTTCGCCGCCAATTTTGTTATTTGAAAAGCGGCATCCAATATAAAGGAATTTGCTAACTTTAGTGCGTGAATTCTGTCCATGACTTCTTCATAGGAAGTCTCTTTCTGGAGCGACCTTTCTAATTCCTCGAACCAAAAAGACGCCGCTGAGGTGACAGTAATAATACACGTAGCTGGTTGAAGGATGAAACCTTGCTGAACAAAAATCTTTTTAAGCAATCCTTCCAAATTTTTATCCATAGGATCTTTGAAAGCGCAGCTGTCCTCTATAGGAATAGTTGTGCGCTTCGCTAATGTTGAAACAGCTCCCTCGACCTTCAGGACCGTCTGCCATGCGTCCCTTCTAGGGTCTACAATGGGAAACATTTTCTTAAATATAGGAGGTGGGGCAAAGGGTATACCCGGCTTCTCCCACTCCTTATCCACTATGTCCGCTACCCTCTTGGGTATTGGAAAGGCGTCATCGTGCACTGCACAACTTCTCTGGTACTACCATAGAATCACAGTCATCCAGAGTAGCTAATACCTCCTTAAGCAAGGCGCGGAGATGTTCTAGCTTAAACTTAAATGCTACTATATCAGGTTCTGCCTGTTGAGAAATTTTTCCTGAGTCAGAAATTTCTCCCTCAGACAGCCCCTCCCTCACAGCCAATTCCGATTGATGTGAGGGTAAAATAGATAAGGCATCGTCAGCGTCTAATTGTTCATCCTTTTTATCTGTATTTAAAACTGAACAATCACGCTTTCTCTGAAATGCTGGCAGTTTGGATAAAAGATTTGCTATAGAATTATCCACTACTGCTGTTAATTGTTGCATAGAAATAAGTACTGGCGCGCTAGGTGTCGCCTGCGCGGGCAAAGCTGGTGTAGACACAGAAGGAGAGGATGTAGAACTATCCCCACTACCTTCATTAGATGAATCATCTTGGGCAACATTATGAAATGTAACAGAGCTGTCCTTAATTTGTTTGGACGCTATGGCAGGCACAATTATCACAAACACTCGAAGAGGGGACCACATTTGTCTCTATACACACAGAACATAGGTTATCTGATGGCACAGACATGTTAAACAGATTTAGGCAGGCAAACAATGCAATAAAAACGATTTTAAACAAAAACGTTACTGTCTCTTTAAATAATAAAATGACACACTTTATTTCTGAATGTTCAAAAAACTATGAAGGCAATATCCGATTTTTATGAAATTTGGACCCCAGTGTCTTAATGCTTTGAAAGTATTGCACAGCAAAAATGGAGACTCTAGCCCTTAAAACAAGCAAACCGGAGCTAATTGATGGATTTAACCGTTTTTTATACACTACAATCCCTGCTACAGCTTTGATGTAGCTTTTACCTTCCTTAGGGGTCAACCACCACAGAAATAAGCCTTCTGGAGTCACTTTCTGAGCCACAGGACCCTCTCACATGAATCTGCATGCACTGCCTTGAAATCAACTGTGCAGCTGAAGCGCCAAAATGAGGCCTCCTCCCTCAGTATACTAGAGTGAAGGGGCCTTCCTGACTAGATTTAGGTGTCTAAAACAAGCCAGATCAAATAAAAAACGTCCCCAAGTGTATATAAGCTTATAAAACATTTCAAATGCCATGATATTGTAATAAAAACCAATCGATTTGGCCCATGATAGTGTCTACCAGCATAAAAATCAAAAAGGGGAAGCCTGTTATCTTTTTGCTGAGTTCAAAGAAAAAATGGCTTACCGTTTTCCCTGAGGGGAAAAATGACTGTCATCTAGCATTAGCCTGTGTTGTTAGAAGGAGACTAGTCATACCTGAAGCAGATGAGTCTGCAAACTGTTACCCCCAACTGAAGTTCTCTGGTTTCAACAGTCCTGCGTGGTAACAGTAATGGATTTTAGTTACTTGTGCTAAAATCATAGCCCTCTTAAACAGAAATCTTCATCACTTTTCTGTTGTAGAGTAAATAGTACAAGCCAGCACTATTTTAAAATAACAAACTCTTGATAGAAGAAATAAAAACTACAACTAAACACCACAAACTCTTCACCATCCCCGTGGAGATGCTACTTGTTCAGAGCGGCAAAGAGAATGACTGGGGGGCGGAGCCTGAGGTGGGGCTATATGGACAGCTTTTGCTGTGCTCTTTGCCATTTCCTGTTAGGGAAGAGAATATTCCCACAAGTAATGGATGACGCCGTGGACCGGACACACCAATGTTGGAGAAAGATAATTAGAATTCTGGACGTCCCTTAGGTCTATTCTTCTTGTCTTGTGGTAGAAAGGACCCCTTTCTGCCTGTAATTTCATAAATGATCTACGCCAGACCAGGACCAAACAGGGTCTTACCCTTATAAGGTAGCGACAGGAGCATGGATTCAGAGGTAACATCAGCTGACCAAGATTTTAACCACAGAGCCCTGCGGGCTAGGACAGTAAAGCCAGACATCTTGGCTCCCAGTCTAATGACTTGCATGTTAGCATCAGAGATAAAGGAATTGGCTAGTTTGAGAGCCTTAATCCTATCTTGGATCTCCTCTGAGTCTCCTCTAAAATCAATTTGGACAAAGCATCGCACCAATAAGATGCTGCACTTGTTACTGTGGCAATACAAACTGCAGGTTGCCATTGTAGACCCTGCTGAACATACAGTGGATATAAAAAGTCTACTCACCCCTATTAAAATGTCAGGTTTCTGTGATGTAAAAAAATTAGACAAAGATAAATCATTTCAGAACTTTTTGCACCTTTAATGTGACCTATAAACTACACAACTAAATTGAAAAACAAACTGAAATCTTTAAAGTGGAGGGAAGAAAACAAAAAAAAACTAAAATAATGTGGTTGCATAAATGTGCACACCCTCTTATAACTGGGGATGTAGCTGTGTTCAGAATTAAGCAATCGCATTCAAAACCATGTTAAATAAGAGTCATCACACACATGCCATAATTTAAAGTGACTCTGATTAACCCCGAATAACATTCAGCTGTTCTAGTAGGTCTTTCCTGACATTTTCTTAGTCACATCCTACACAAAAGCCATGGTCCGCAGAGAGCTTCCAAAGCATCAGAGGGATCTCATTGTTAAAAGGTATCACTCAGGAGAAGGGTACAAAAGAATTTCCAAGGCATTAGATATACCATGGAACACAGTTAAGACACAGTGAAGACAGTCATCAATGTCACAACAATGACATTACCGAAAACTGGATGTCCCTCCAAAATTGATGAAAAGACGAGAAGAAAAACTGGTCTGGGAGGCTACCAAGAGGCCTACAGCAACATTAAAGGAGCTGCAGGAATATCTGGCAAGTACTTGCTGTGTGGTACATGTGACAACAATCTCCCGTATTCTTCATATGTTTGGGCTTTGGGGTAGACGGCAAGACGGAAGCCTTTTCTTACGAAGAAAAACATCCAAGCCCAGCTAAATTTAGCAAAAACACATCTGAAGTCTCCCAAAAGCATGTGAGAAAAGGTGTTATGGTCTGATTAAACCAAGGTTAAACTTTTTGGCAATAATTCCAAAAGATATGCTTGGCGCAAAAACAACACTGCACATCACCAAAAGAACACCATACCCACAGTGAAGCATGGTGGTGGCAGCATCATGCTTTGGGGCTGTTTTTCTTCGGCTGGAACTGGGGCCTTATTCAAGGTAGAGGGAATTATGAACAGTTCCAAATACCAGTCAATATTGGCACAAAACCTTCAGGCTTCTGCTAGAAAGCTGAACATGAAGAGGAACTTCATCTTTCAGCATGACAACGACCCAAAGCATACATCCAAAACAACTAAGGAATGGCTTCACCAGAAGAAGATAAAAGTTTTGGAATGGTCCAGCCAGAGCCCAGACCTGAATCCAATCGAAAATCTGTGGGGTGATCTGAAGAGGGCTGTGCACAGGAGATGCCCTCGCAATCTGACAGATTTGGAGTGTTTTTGCAAAGAAGAGTGGGCAAATCTTGCCAAGTCAAGATGTGCCATGCTGACAGACTCATACCCCAAAAGACTGAGTGCTGTAATAAAATCAAAAGTTGCTTCAACAAAGTATTAGTTTAAGGATGTGCACACTTATGCAACCATATTATTTTTATTTCCCTTCACCTAAAAGATTTCAGTTTGTTTTTCAATTGAATTGCATAGTTTATAGGTCACATTGGGTGGAAAAAGTTCTGAAATGATTTATCTTTGTCTCATTTTTTTAAATCACAGAAATCTGCCATTTTAACAGGGGTGTATAGACTTTTTATATCCACTGTACATTTTCTTTAAATAAGTCTCCAGCTTCTTGTCCATGGGATTAAAGAACAGCTATCCTCTATAGGAATTGTGGTTCTCTTGGCAAGAGTAGAAATAGCCCCTTCTACTTTAGGCACCGTGCGCCATGAGTCTCAAATGGAGTCAGCAACAGGAAACTCTTTTTAAAAAGACAGGAGACAGGAAAAAAAGAATCCCTGGTTTATTCCATTCCTGTGTACTGATCTCCGACACACTGTCTGGAACAGGCAACACTTCTACATAGGAAGGAACATCATAGTATTTGTTAAGCTTACTAGATTTCTTAGGGTTGACAGCGACAGAACAATCGGAGTCATGCAAAGTAGCCAGTACCTCCTTTTGAAGTAACGAAAGGTGTTTAAGCTTTAATCTGAAGTTTACTTCTTCAGAATCAGTAAAAGGATTTATACTGTCAAAGTCTGAGATTTCACCCTCAGAAGCTACCAAGGTATCCTCCTCATCAGACTTATGAAGGAGGTCAACCTTTGCAGCAGCAGATGGGACAGACACCTTATTATTAGAAAAATGTTTAGATTTTCTCTTGCTCTTCCCCATCATAAAGCCGCAGATAATGCAGAAGATATCTGTGCAGCAAAATCTATTGGAAAATATACTCCTCCAGGAGGCTGAGGAACTGCAGGGCACTGTGCGTGAAGCTGTTGAGGCTTGGGACCTTTGAGGAGAAAGCTGTGGCATTGCCTGAACAGCATCATCCTGAGAGACATTAGGCTCAGAAACAAGTAACTTATCTTTACATTAAGGTTTTTTTCTAAACATGAGGAACAAAAAATTGCATAGGCAAGACAATTTGAGCCTCCAAAAATAATAAGCATTTATCAAAAGGAATAGACTCCTGTTCATTATCCATAGCTGATAAAGAAACCAAAAAGTAAAGAATGTCCTTTTAAGAAAAAAGTTTTTTCTTCCAAACGCTAGGCAAATAAGTAAAAATTACACCTCTACACCTCAGAAGCTGAGCGAACTAAGGACTCTTCAGTCGGCCAGACGATATCTCACAGCCGCAACAAAGAAAAACTCACAGGAATGACACCGCTCCGCTCAGAATCGGAAGGTCACGTGAGCTGCATCAAAAGAAACTGCGCAATAAGTAAAAAGCGTGCGTTTCATACTCTGAAGTAAAAACGGAAGTAACCGTTTAAAACATTCCCCACATAAGATCTTAATAAAAATCATATAGCCATAAGGTCAGAAGCCATCCCAAACCTATAAGGATGGTTAATGACAACTTAAATTTAGGGCCGCCAGCCGGAGAGCACGGGCGGGAGCTGTGTACTCTCCCTGTATCGAAGGAAAGGAAATTATCACGTAAGTCATAATTTATGTTTTCCTTCTAAATACAGCGAGAGTCCACAGCTGCATTCATTACTTGTGGGAAATTATACCGAAGCTACAGAGGACACTGAATGCTAACGGGAGTGTACAAATAAGAGGGCACCACAGCCTGCAAGAAAACCAATCTCCTGAAGGCTTCCTTGATAGAAGCAAAAAAAAAAAAAAAATAAATAAAAAAAAAAGGAAGAAAACGTTGAGGACCAAGCAGCCGCCCCACAATCAGAACCATAGGATCTCATGTCAGAGACCCAAAAAGATGACACTGCACCCGAACTGAACCATAAACCTCTGAGGAGGCTCGTATCCCGCAGTTTTTTTAGAACCAGCGAAAAACAATCCTCCACCAACAAGGAGGAAGTTAATCAGCTTCCAAAACCTTGCACTCCCCAGATATGAATAACAAAGGAAAAAACTGTCAATTCTGATGAAGTCTGACAGGAACCTCAAGGTAAGATTCCCCAAAAAAGGAAGAACCTCTTCCCATTTGGACAAGGAATACGACAATCTTAGGTAGAAAAAACTTGGATAGCCTTATTAGAAGAGAAACCACAATAAGGAAGAACATATTGCAAATTGCAACACAGAAACTATGACACACAGAAAAACAAACAATCTACAGACGAAAGTCCTTGAATAAGAATTCAAAAACCACCTCCTGTACAGGTACAAAGGTAACCAGATGCAATTACTGAAGGATAAATCCAACCCCAAAAGGAGCAAGGAATTGACTTGCCGGCCCTGCCCTAGCAAAAACAACTGAACACCTGGAAGATCAATGAACCTCTGGAACTGGAGCACAAACAGAGAGCAAAAACTGCTTGCGAAAACACATACCAGAGAAAGGAACCACAGTTGGTATCCATCTGCAACCTTCCGATTGCCAGGCAGCTAAGCTAACCAACAGGCTATCCTTGCAGGCCTGCCCCTTCGAACAAGAACTAGCTAGACAAGCCCTTCACCAGCTCATTCTAGAGGGGAAGAAAAATACTCCAGGATCCAGAAGAGAGCCAGGACAAGCTAGCTCCTCAAAACAAAAAGAGGGGGAGTTTTCCACGCCTAAAATAGGTGACGAGGAACCAGGTACGAGCTAAAGGAAAGGACCGAAACCCTTCAGAAAAAATCCTGCTCTTGGTTAGGGTCAAGCTACCCCTCGCAATTTGCCCTGGAAGAAAAAATCCAAAGACGCAAAGAGACCCTGACCTGGTAGATCCCTGCAACAAGGGAACTCTCGTAGCAACGAGCCTCTAAATCGTGATTACGAACTTGCGGGCAAAAATGGAGCAACAGTCTCACTGACACCCACTCCAGATAGGATCGAGCCATCCTCAAAAAAGAGTAACATGTCCAAAAAGAAGAAGATCAAAATAGACCTCCTCAGAATTAAGAATACTGCCACAGCAGGATTCAAACTCCAAGCCTGCAGCTTGTTAGGCCGGGAACTAATCCCTTAGGCCACTTAGTCCTGCGGGCCTCAGCTGAGAAACTTGATCGGCTTTCCTCAGATACACATTTGAAAACCTCTGGATAGTCAGACCAAACGGATGATCGTAAGGAACATCCAGTCCGGAAGAGCACGCTCAGAGAATGGATTGCTGCCAGAGCCATAGTGGGCCTCCACCCACCACCAAATTTGAGACTCTCCCGCTACGCAGGAGGAACTCACTAACTCAGAGATAATCCACTCACCAAGAGGTCCCGACTGGCATGGACCCAGAAGACCAGACCTCAGAGCAAATACTCTACTGAAAAAAAAAACAAGGATAATTGTAAGGAAAATTCTGATCCACATACCCCAGAAAACACTCTAACCCTGCTGACAGGGAAGAGACCAAGACAAAACTGCCCCGGAGGAACTAGGATAAAAATTCCCCAACACCGGGAGATCTGGACCGAACACTGGCGAACGATTCCCCAATCGGTAATCTAAAAAGACTGCTAAGACAGAGACAAAAAACTAAATGCAATGTCGAAGACTCGGCCTGGGCTGAATCCATCACCCCCCACCACAGCGCCAACGAAGACCTGGAGGTAAATTGGAGGGCAGAACCAGATGAAGTAATTCTAACTTCATAAGCTCTAACGCAAAGAGCCTTCCTGTCTGACAGACCAAGTCGCATCTAAAGAATTCAACCTGGTGCCAACACCAGAACTCAGGTCTAGGTCCACCTCTGAGGATGGAACCGGCAGGAAGCAAATCCCAAAGGTCTACTAGCAAACACTGGAAAAACAAGAACCGCCAAGACTCGGGAGCCACTGCAACACCTAGAAACAGGCTACTGTCACATTAAACCCCAGAGCCAAAAAAAAACCAACTTAGGATCCAAGCGAGGTTCCGGAAGAAAACGGTCCCTAAGAACCGGACCTGCTTAAACAAGGATGTTTTAAATGGACATCCAGCGTCAGCAGCTGGATTCGAACCATTAACCTTCAAGTTGCAAAGCCACAGAGATAATCACCAGGCTACACTGGGCTGCTCTAGACTGGAAAACAGAATTTATGCTTACCTGATAAATTACTTTCTCCAACGGTGTGTCCGGTCCACGGCGTCATCCTTACTTGTGGGATATTCTCCTCCCCAACAGGAAATGGCAAAGAGCCCAGCAAAGCTGGCCATATAGTCCCTCCCAGGCTCCGCCTACCCCAGTCATTCGACCGACGGACAGGAGGAAATATATATAGGAGAAACCATATGGTAACGTGGTGACTGTAGTTAGAGAAAATAATTCATCAGACCTGATTAAAAAACCAGGGCGGGCCGTGGACCGGACACACCGTTGGAGAAAGTAATTTATCAGGTAAGCATAAATTCTGTTTTCTCCAACATAGGTGTGTCCGGTCCACGGCGTCATCCTTACTTGTGGGAACCAATACCAAAGCTTTAGGACACGGATGAAGGGAGGGAGCAAATCAGGTCACCTAAACGGAAGGCACCACGGCTTGCAAAACCTTTCTCCCAAAAATAGCCTCCGAAGAAGCAAAAGTATAAAATTTGTAAAATTTGGCAAAAGAGTGCAGTGAAGACCAAGTCGCTGCCTTACATATCTGGTCAACAGGAGCCTCGTTCTTGAAGGCCCATGTGGAAGCCACAGCCCTAGTGGAGTGAGCTGTGATACTTTCAGGAGGCTGCCGTCCGGCAGTCTCAAAAGCCAATCTGATAATGCTTTTAAGCCAAAAGGAAAGAGAGGTAGAAGTTGCTTTTTTACCTCTCCTTTTACCAGAATAAACAACAAACAAAGAAGATGTTTGTCTGAAACCTTCAGTAACCTCTAAATAGAATTTTAGAGCACGGACTACGTCCAAATTGTGTAACAAACGTTCCTTCTCTGAAACTGGATTCGGACACAAAGAAGGTACAACTATCTCCTGGTTAATATTTTTGTTGGAAACAACCTTCGGAAGAAAACCAGGCTCAGTACGCAAAACCACCTTATCTGCATGGACCAGATAGGGCGGAGAACACTGCAGAGCAGATAACTCAGAAACTCTTCTAGCAGAAGAAATTGCAACCAAAAAACAAAACTTTCCACGATAATAACTTAATATCTACGGAATGTAAGGGTTCAAACGGAACCCCTTGAAGAACTGAAAGAACTAGATTAAGACTCCAGGGAGGAGTCAAAGGTCTGTAAACAGGCTTGATTCTAACCAGAGCCTGAACAAACGCTTAAACGTCTGGCACAGCTGCCAGCCTTTTGTGAAGTAAAACAGATAAAGCAGAGATCTGTCCCTTCAGAGAACTTGCAGATAATCCTTTCTCCAAACCTTCTTGTAGAAAGGAAAGAATCTTAAGAATTTTTATCTTGTTCCATGGGAATCCTTTAGATTCACACCAACAGATATATTTTTTCCATATTTTATGGTAAATTTTTCTAGTTACAGGCTTTCTAGCCTGAATAAAAGTATCTATTACAGAATCTGAAAACCCACGCTTTGATAGAATCAAGCGTTCAATCTCCAAGCAGTCAGTTGGAGGGAAACCAGATTCGGATGTTCGAATGGACCCTGAACAAGAAGGTCCTGTCTCAAAGGTAGCCTCCATGGTGGAGCCGATGACATATTCACCAGGTCTGCATACCAAGTCCTGCGTGGCCACGCAGGAACTATCAAGATCACCGAAGCCCTCTCCTGATTGATCCTGGCTACCAGCCTGGGAATGAGAGGAAACGGTGGGAATACATAAGCTAGGTTGAAGATCCAAGGTGCTACTATTGTATCCACTAGAGTCACCTTGGGATCCCTGGATTTGGACCCGTAACAAGGGACCTTGAAGTTCTGACGAGAGGCCATCAGATCCATGTCTGGAATGCCCCATAATTGAGTTATTTGGGCAAAGATTTCCGGATGGAGTTCCCACTCCCCCGGATGCTCCTCCATCACCAGGGAACTCCTTGTTCCCCCCTGATGGTTGATATATGCAACAGTCGTCATGTTGTCTGATTGACACCTTATGAATTTGGCCTTTGCTAGTCGAGGCCAAGCCTTGAGAGCATTGAATATCGCTCTCAGTTCCAGAATGTTTATCAGGAGAAGAGAGTCTTCCCGAGACCATAGACCCTGAGCTTTCAGGGGTTCCCAGACCGCGCCCCAGCCCACCAGACTGGCGTCGGTCGTGACAATGACCCACTCTGGTCTGCGGAAGCTCATTCCCTGTGACAGGTTGTCCAGGGTCAGCCACCAACGGAGTGAATCTCTGGTCCTTTGATCTACTTGGATCGTCGGAGACAAGTCTGTATAATCCCCATTCCACTGTTGAGCATGCACAGTTGTAATGGTCTTAGATGAATTCGTGCAAAAGGAACTATGTCCATTGCCGCAACCATCAAACCTATTACTTCCATGCACTGCGCTATGGAAGGAAGAAGAACAGAATGAAGTACCTGACAAGAGCTTAGAAGTTTGATTTTCTGGCCTCTGTCAGAAAAATCCTCATTTCTAAGGAAACTATTATTGTTCCCAAGAAGGGAACTCTTGTTGACGGGGACAGAGAACTTTTTTCTATGTTCACTTTCCACCTGTGAGATCTGAGAAAGGCTAGGACAATGTCCGTATGAGCCCTTGCTTTTGACAGAGACGACACTTGAATCAGGATGTCGTCCAAGTAAGGTACTACTGCAATGCCCCTTGGTCTTAGCACCGCTAGAAGGGACCCTAGTACCTTTGTGAAAATCCTTGGAGCAGTGGCTAATCCGAATGGAAGTGCCACAAACTGGTAATGCTTGTCCAGAAAGGCGAACCTTAGGAACCGAAGATGTTCCTTGTGGATAGGAATATGTAGGTACGCATCCTTTAAATCCACCGTGGTCATGAATTGACCTTCCTGGATGGTAGGAAGGATCGTTCGAATGGTTTCCATTTTGAACGATGAAACCCTTAGAAACTTGTTTAGAATCTTGAGATCTAAAATTGGTCTGAATGTTCCCTCTTTTTTGGGAACTTTGAACAGGTTGGAGTAAAACCCCACCCCTAGTTCTCCTAATGGAACAGGATGAATCACACCCATTCTTGACAGGTCTTCTACACAATGTAAGAATGCCTGTCTTTTTATTTGGTTCGAAGATAATTGAGACCTGTGGAACCTTCCCCTTGGGGGTAGTTCCCTGAATTCCAGGAGATAACCTTGAGAAACTATTTCTAGCGCCCAAGGATCTTGAATATCTCTTGCCCAAGCCTGAGCAAAGAGAGAAAGTCTGCCCCCCACCAGATCCGGTCCCGGATCGGGGGCCAACACTTCATGCTGTTTTGGTAGCAGTGGCAGGTTTCTTGGCCTGCTTACCCTTGTTCCAGCCTTGCATCGGTCTCCAGGCTGGCTTGGTTTGAGAAGTATTACCCTCTTACTTAGAGGGTGTAGAATTTGAGGCTGGTCCGTTTCTGCGAAAGAGACGAAAATTTGGCTTATTTTTAGCCTTAAAAGACCTATCCTGAGGAAGGGCGTGGCCCTTTCCCCCAGTGATGTCTGAAATAATCTCTTTCAAGTCAGGGCCAAACAGTGTTTTACCCTTGAAAGGGATGTTAAGCAATTTGGTCTTGGAGGACACATCCGCTGACCAAGACTTTAGCCAAAGCGCTCTGCGCGCCACGATAGCAAACCCTGAATTATTCGCCGCTAATCTAGCTAATTGCAAAGCGGCATCTAAAATAAAAGAGTTAGCCAATTTAAGTGCTTGAACTCTGTCCATAACCTCCTCATACGAAGATTCTTTATTGAGCGACTTTTCTAGTTCTTCGAACCAGAAACACGCAGCTGTAGTGACAGGAACAATGCATGAAATTGGTTGTAGAAGGTAACCTTGCTGAACAAACATCTTTTTAAGCAAACCCTCTAACTTTTTATCCATAGGATCTTGAAAGCACAACTATCTTCTATAGGAATAGTAGTGCGTTTGTTTAGAGTAGAAACCGCCCCCTCGACCTTGGGGACTGTCTGCCATAAGTCCTTTCTGGGGTCGACTATAGGAAATAATTTCTTAAATATAGGGGGAGGAACAAAAGGTATGCCGGGCCTTTCCCACTCCTTATTTACTATGTCCGCCACCCGCTTGGGTATAGGAAAAGCATCAGGGGACACCGGAACCTCTAGGAACTTGTCCATCTTACATAATTTCTTTGGAATGACCAAATTGTCACAATCATCCAGAGTAGATAATACCTCCTTAAGTAGTGCGTGGAGATGTTCTAATTTAAATTTAAATGTTACAACATCAGGTTCAGCTTGTTGAGAAATTTTCCCTGAATCTGAAATTTCTCCCTCAGACAAAACCTCCCTCCTGGCCCCTTCAGATTGGTGTGAGGGCATGTCAGAACAGTTATCATCAGCGTCCTCTTGCTCTTCAGTGTTTAAAACAGAGCAATCGCGCTTTCTCTGATAAGTAGGCATTTTGGATAAAATGTTTGCAATAGAATTATCCATTACAGCCGTTAATTGTTGCATGGTAATAAGTATTGGCGCACTAGATGTACTAGGGGCCTCTTGTGTGGGCAAAACTGGTGTAGACACAGAAGGGGATGATGCAGTACCATGCTTACTCCCCTCATTTGAGGAATCATCATGGGCAATATCATTATCTATGGCATTATTGTCCCTACTTTGTTTGGACACTATGACACAATTATCACATATATTTAAATGGGGAGAAACCTTGGCTTTCATACATATAGAACATCGTTATCTGATGGTTCAGACATGTTAAACAGGCTTAAACTTGTCAACAAAGCACAAAAAACGTTTTACAATAAAACCGTTACTGTCACTTTAAATTTTAAACTGAACACACTTTATTACTGAATATGTGAAAAAGTATGAAGGAATT
Organism: Bombina bombina; assembly: GCF_027579735.1. Taxonomy (NCBI): domain Eukaryota; kingdom Metazoa; phylum Chordata; class Amphibia; order Anura; family Bombinatoridae; genus Bombina; species Bombina bombina. Next base: position 453,526,360 of record NC_069499.1, read on the forward strand.
GTTCAAAATTCACCAAAATTTCACCACAGTATCTTAAAGCCTTAAAAGTATTGCACACCAAATTTGAAAGCTTTAACCCTTAAAATAACGGAACCGGAGCCGTTTTTACATTTAACCCCTATACAGTCCCAGGTATCTGCTTTGCTGAGACCCAACCAAGCCCAGAGGGGAATACGATACCAAATGATGCCTTCTATAAGCTTTTTCAGTGGTTCTTAGCTCCTCACACATGCATCTGCATGCCTTGCTTTCCAAAAACAACTGCGCATCAGTGGCGCGAAAATGAGGCTCTGCCTATGACTAGAAAAGGCCCCCAGTGAAAAAGGTGTCCAATACAGTGCCTGCCGTTTTTTTAAAACAATCCCCAAGATTATAATAACTATTAATAGTTATAATCTGCCAAATATGCTTAGTAAAGTAATCGTTTTAGCCCAGAAAAATGTCTACCAGTTTTTTAAGCCCTAATGAAGCCCTTTATTCTTATACTAAACTAAGAAAATGGCTTACCGGTTCCCATAGGGAAAATGACAGCTTCCAGCATTACCAAGTCTTGTTAGAAATGTGTCATACCTCAAGCAGCAAAAGTCTGCTCACTGTTTCCCCCAACTGAAGTTAATTCATCTCAACAGTCCTGTGTGGAAACAGCCATCGATTTTAGTAACGGTTGCTAAAATCATTTTCCTCTTACAAACAGAAATCTTCATCTCTTTTCTGTTTCAGAGTAAATAGTACATACCAGCACTATTTTAAAATAACAAACTCTTGATTGAAGAATAAAACTACATTTAAACACCAAAAAAACTCTTAGCCATCTCCGTGGAGATGTTGCCTGTGCAACGGCAAAGAGAATGACTGGGGTAGGCGGAGCCTGGGAGGGACTATATGGCCAGCTTTGCTGGGCTCTTTGCCATTTCCTGTTGGGGAGGAGAATATCCCACAAGTAAGGATGACGCCGTGGACCGGACACACCTATGTTGGAGAAAGATATCCTTCTTCCTAAATCCAGGTAGAGGGAACCGTGTATTCTCTCTGAACAAGTGATCTAATAAGCTTAAAAATCATCGGACCCAAAAAGGACGAGAAACCCCTCCTCTTATTGAACCAGTCACCAACAGTGTAATGACACTGCGAAGAGTACCGGGACAAGACTCCAAAGGTCACCTAGTCCAGAAAGACAGAATGAAAACTCAACTCCGGCCCCTAGGACCACCGGACCCATAAAATCCAGCATTTAGAGGAACCTAAGACAGATCCTGCCTGTCCTACGGCATAGATAGGCCTGCTCTGCCTGGACAAGAATAACTAGAAAGATCTCCTTCTCTAGAGTAGAAGAGAAAAACAAACTTAACTATTACCCAAAACAGGTCCTGCCCGTCATCAAGGGTACGACACGTCTTGTCATAAAAAACAAACAAATGGCAAATTCTTAAGTGCCAGCAGTGCTAGGAAAACTTAGAATAAACATAATAAAGAAAATTCGAGGGAATCATCACCCCTAACAGAGACCTAGAAGCTTCCATCGGAAGACACCAAACATCACGATCATCAAGGTCGAAATAACCAAAAACAACCCAAGTGATGAAAAGTCTTCCTAAAAAGAGTCTCCACAAGAACCCCGAGCTCTAAAACAAAAACTATCCGAGACGCATAAGAAATGAAAATAGGTAAACGCACAAAAAAGAACGTCAAAAGGGTGTGCAAACTAAAACAAACAGGTCCTGCCTGTTATACAACACAACCCCCCATAGATCTCGGGACTGAGATTCCAAAACTATATAAATTGCACACGCTTGCAATTTCTGACCGAGGATTGGATTCTGATTGGCTGATCATTTGAAGAAGAAAGTAGCTACGTAACGGTGGGGGGAGTTAGGCTGCCATATTTACATCATATTATAGAAGTTATTGATGATGATTACTAGAAGGAAGTAGGTAAGACAAAAGGGGTACAGGGCAGGCGGATCTTCGTTTTTTATTTTTAAATATCGGATTCTGTTATCTCCAGTGTTGACTGTCCCTTTAAACCCCCAATGGCTGGGGCACTCACCACCTCCTATGACCCAGACAGGTAGAGAAATTGACTCTTCTCCGCAGCCCTTCGGTCAGGAATCGGAAATAGAAAACAAGTTGTGACTACTCCCAGTCACATGGTGCCTCATGCAGGACCGCCCCTGCTAAGGAAAAGCACCCCAGCTTAATAAAACTGCGCAGCTCTATAACCTGTATGTTCCGTATCAGCCTATGAGCCCAAAATGTCTACTACACATACGCAGTTAAAATCACATAACAAACATGATTAACTAGACCCCACTGTTCAATAATCCCCCTCAGGACATATTTATCCTTGATTCCATAAAGATAAAGGAGTCCCACTGAGACCCTGTCTTCTATCGTTAACATGTGTGTAAAAAAATGAAACGATCTTACCAGAATACATTCCGTGGAACAGCAACATGGTTCTTCAAGTTTGACAGATAGTAGCAGCGCCTCTGACATGGACTTGAGTGAAGGAAGCAGGCAGCGAAAATAGTCAACGCTGATTGCTTAAAGGAGCTGTTAATATGAGTCTGGATGATTTCGCAGAAAGACTCTCCCTGCATCTCCAGACTCTAACTTTCATCAATGCTCTCAATGAGAGGCTGACAAGACTACTTAAAACTCCAGTTCCATCCCATAGGACAGATACCCTTCCTAAGGAACTACTCCAAAAAACTTCCGACACTTCTCTGCCAACCTCCTGTGACGAAAGGCAAAGAATGACTGGGGGATGAGGGAAGTGGGGGAGGTATTTAAGCATTTGGCTGGGGTGTCTTTGCCTCCTCCTGGTGGCCAGGTTCTGTATTCCCACAAATAATGAATGCAGCTGTGGACTCTCCCTGTATTTAGAAGGAAAACAAAGCAAGGACCACCTCACCACTTTCTAACTGTTTAAAAGCCAACACTACTCTTACACATAAGATTGATGTGGACACAACTAAACCCAAATCCTTGCTTGCAGGGAAAAGTACCCAAAAAAAGGAATAAAATCTTCAGACAGCAACTTCACGTCCTCCATTGGCAAAAAGAATGACTGGGGGTTATGGGTAAGGGAAGTGACACTTAACAGCTTTGCTGGGGCTTTTTGCCTCCTCCTGCTGGCCAGGAGTGAATATCCCACTAGTAATTGGAATGACGTTGTGGACTCTCCATGTCTTAGGAAAGAAAATAAAATTATCATAATTCAGAAAGAACATGCTATTCTCAAAGCCTTTCAAATTTACTTCTATTATATGAAATGTATTCACTGTCTTTTAATCATTTGCTGAACAGCATAGGTAGGTAGGCATGCCACATGTAATATGTGTGCACCAAATAGCAGTAGTGTTTGTAATGTTTATGAAAGTGTTATATATTGGTTGCAAACACTGATGTCATAGTGCTCAAGATACAAGCACAGTCCTGATCCTATTCTAGGTAAGAGAAAGAACAACATTTTACAGCAGAAATATTTGTTTATTTTTTTTTTTAAATTATACGAGCACACCTGGTGAGCTATTTACAAGAGACAAATGTGTTTAGCTACCAATCACCAGCTAGCTTCCAGTAGTGTAGGCTATATCCATATTCTTTTTAACAAAAGATACTAAAAGAACAAAGTACATTTTAGAATAGAAGTGTTTTTTAAAGTGAATCATACAAGTTAATTTTGACTTTCCTATCCATTTTTAAGTCTAGTACAAGGCAAAGCATCTTATGAATCTGTCAGTTATGTGGGACAATGTCAAACCCTTTACAAAAATCTAACTATGTACAAACTGGACTTAACCACTGCATCCCTATGGCAAGTTGCCACAGGTCTCTCATTTTTCTCACCTTAACACTTAACTACATTGCCATCTTTTTATGTGTATGATTGTTTATGTAATTACTGTTAGGGCTTCAACATGCTTTGACTATTTAAAGTAAATATCTATCCCATGGTGCACGTATTAAATCAGAGCACATGGTTTTTGCATTAGAATGTCCCTTTAAACTTAAAATTCTGTATAGCAGCACACAAAGCTAGATTACATACTTAAAGTTAAGAAAATGCTTGCCTATTCCTACTTCCTTTCAGCCTATATCCGATAATGTTAATATTGACAATAAGTCTAAAATGGCTGGTACATGAACCATAATTTATCTTCCTAGACTGTCACTCTGTGATAAATTCTAATTTTTAGATTCAAAGTACCAAATCCTTCTGTTTCTAGATTCTACACCACTAGGTCCATGTCATATAACATCCACATGAATAAATCCAGACAAATCCGGGACAAAAACAGGCAGAAATAGGCCCCTTAAGAGAATTAGGTGTTAGTAGAAGCTTTAAAAAAAAAATGAGGAGGAGGGAATGGGAGTAGTCACTGAAGACATATGCACTTATTTACCTTTCAAAGTAGATGGGGAACTTATTGCTACAGTAGCATAGAAACCAGCTTGAAAACAAAGAGTAACCCAAAAAAAACAATGTATGCAGTTATTGATGGCTGTTTGTGTCTGAATGTGGCCTTTTTGATAGATGAACAAATTAAAATGTATGATCTTATAGGTAAATATCTGGTTGCTACAGTATAAACCTAAATATTAGTCTAAATCATTTTAAAATGCATAATGGGAATACAATGAAGTTAATGTAGCAGACACAAACAAGTGTCAGCCATTTAATCAATTTATCTTAACACAAGTCACAAATAATAAATGTTAAGGACATAATTAGATTATTTTACCTGATATTATACTGTCTAAGAATTGTGAGTCTTCATTTTCAAAAAAATTGAGCGTCTCTCCAAACGGTGGCCCAAAGGAAGGTTCAGAGCAGATTTCATTTAAATCCTGGTGTTTAAGTTCAGTGGTCGCATGAAGTGTTGGCTCATACATTTGAAGCTTTTTTTCAAGAGCTGAAATCTTACAGAACAGGTTTTGATACATGAATAACAAAAGTCAACTACATTATAATAAGCACACACAAAAGTGCAAGACTTCATTTAAATAAATAAAAAAAACATAATTTATGTAAGAACTTACCTGATAAATTCATTTCTTTCATATTAGCAAGAGTCCATGAGCTAGTGACGTATGGGATATACATTCCTACCAGGAGGGGCAAAGTTTCCCAAACCTCAAAATGGCTATAAATACGCCCCCCACCACACCCACAATTCAGTTTAACGAATAGCCAAAAAGTGGGGTGATAAGAAAAAAGTGCGAAAGCATCAAAAATAAGGAATTGGAATAATTGTGCTTTATACAAAAAAATCATAACCACCACAAAAAAAAGTGGGCCTTATGGACTCTTGCTAATATGAAAGAAATTAATTTATCAGGTAAGTTCTTACATAAATTATGTTTTATTTCATGTAATTAGCAAGAGTCCATGAGCTAGTGACGTATGGGATAGCAGATACCCAAGATGTGGAACTTCCACGCAAGAGTCACTAGAGAGGGAGGGATAAAATAAAGACAGCCATTTCCGCTGAAAAAATAATCCACAACAAAAAACAAAAAGTTTTAATCTTATAAAGAAAAAAAACGAAATCATAAGCAGAAGAATCAAACTGAAACTGCTGCCTGAAGTACTTTTCTACCAAAAACTGCTTCAGAAGAAGACAAAACATCAAAATGGTAGAATTTAGTAAAAGTATGCAAAGAAGACCAAGTTGCTGCTTTGCAAATCTGATCAACAGAAGCTTCATTCCTAAAAGCCCAGGAAGTAGAAACTGACCTAGTAGAATGAGCCGTAATCCTTCGAGGCGGGGTTTTACCCGACTCCACATAAGCATGATGAATCAAAGATTTAAACCAAGACGCCAAAGAAATGGCAGAAGCCTTCTGACATTTCCTAGAACCAGAAAAGATAACAAATAGACTAGAAGTCTTTCTGAAATCTTTAGTAGCTTCAACATAATATTTCAAAGCTCTTACTACATCCAAAGAATGTAAAGATCTCTCCAGAGAATTCTTAGGATTAGGACACAATGAAGGAACAACAATTTCTCTACTAATGTTGTTAGAATTCACAACTTTAGGTAAAAAATTAAATGAAGTCCGCAACACCGCTTATCCTGATGAAAAATCAGAAAAGGAGATTCACAAGAAAGAGCAGATAACTCAGAAACTCTACTAGCAGAAGAGATAGCGAAAAAGAACAAAACTTTCCAGGAAAGTAATTTGATATCCAAAGAATGCATAGGCTCAAACGGAGGAGCCTGCAAAGTCTTCAGAGCCAAATTGAGACTCCAAAAAGGAGAGATTGACTTAATGACAGGCTTGATACGAACCAAAGCCTGTACAAAACAATGAATATCAAGATGATTAGCAATCTTTCTGTGAAAAAGAACAGAAAGAGCAGAGATTTGTCCTTCCAAAGAACTTTCAGACAAACCCTTATCCAAACCATCTTGAAGAAATTGTAAAATTCTAGGAATTCTAAAAGAATGGCAAGAAAATTTATGAGAAGAACATCATGAAATGTAAATCTTCCAGACTCGGTAATAGATCTTTCTAGACACAGATTAACGAGCCTGTAACATAGTATTAATCACTGAGTCAGAGAAACCTCTATGACTAAGTATTAGGCGTTCAATCACCATACTTCCAAATTTAATGATTTGAGATCCTGATGGAAAAATGGGCCTTGAGACAGAAGGTCAGACCTAAACGGAAGTGTCCAAGGTTGGCAACTTGCCACCCAAATGAGATCCGCATACCAAAACCTGTGTGGCCATGCTGGAGCTACCAGCAGTACAAATGAACGCTCCATTAGGATTTTGGAAATCACTTTTGGAAGAAGAACTAGAGGCAGAAAGATATAAGCAGGTTGATAATTCCAAGGAAGTGACAACGCGTCCACCGCTTCCGCCTGAAGATCCCTGGATCTGGACAGATACCTGGGAAGTTTCTTGTTTAGATGAGAAGCCATAAGATCTATTTCTGGAAGTCTCCAGATTTGAATAATCTGAAGAAAAAACTGAATTTATGCTTACCTGATAAATTACTTTCTCCAACGGTGTGTCCGGTCCACGGCGTCATCCATAACTTGTGGGAATATCTCTTCCCCAACAGGAAATGGCAAAGAGTACAGCAAAAGCTGTCCATATAGTCCCTCCTAGGCTCCGCCCACCCCAGTCATTCGACCGACGGACAGGAGAAAAACAGGAGAAACTATAGGGTGCCGTGGTGACTGTAGTTAAAGAAATAAATTCATCAAACCTGATTAAAAAACCAGGGCGGGCCGTGGACCGGACACACCGTTGGAAAAAGTAATTTATCAGGTAAGCATAAATTCTGTTTTCTCCAACATTGGTGTGTCCGGTCCACGGCGTCATCCATAACTTGTGGGAACCAATACCAAAGCTTTAGGACACGGATGAAGGGAGGGAGCCAATCAGGTTGCCTAAACGGAAGGCACCACGGCTTGCAAAACCTTTCTCCCAAAAATAGCCTCCGAAGAAGCAAAAGTATCAAATTTGTAGAATCTGGCAAAAGTGTGCAGGGAAGACCAAGTCGCTGCCTTACATATCTGATCAACAGAAGCCTCGTTCTTGAAGGCCCATGTGGAAGCCACAGCCCTAGTAGAGTGAGCTGTGATGCGTTCAGGAGGCTGCCGTCCGGCAGTCTCGTAAGCCAATCGGATGATGCTTTTCAGCCAAAAGGAAAGAGAGGTAGCAGTAGCTTTTTGACCTCTCCTCTTGCCAGAATAAATGACAAACAGAGAAGACGTTTGTCTGAAATCCTTTGTTGCTTCTAAATAGAACTTTAAAGCACGAACTACATCTAGATTGTGTAACAAACGTTCCTTCTTTGAAACTGGATTCGGACACAAAGAAGGCACAACTATTTCCTGGTTAATATTCTTGTTGGAAACAACCTTTGGAAGGAAACCAGGTTTAGTACGCAAAACAGCCTTATCTGAATGGAACACTAGATAGGGCAGATTACACTGCAGAGCAGATAACTCAGAAACTCTTCTAGCAGAAGAAATAGCAACCAAAAACAGAACTTTCCAAGATAACATCTTGATATCTATGGAATGTAGAGGTTAAAACGGAACCCCTTGAAGAACTGAAAGAACTAAATTCAGACTCCAGGGAGGAGTCAAAGGTCTGTAAACAGGCTTGATCCTGACCAAAGCCTGAACAAAGGCTTGAACATCAGGCACAGCTGCCAGTCGTTTGTGTAATAAGACAGATAAAGCAGAAATCTGTCCCTTTAGGATCCTAGGAATTTTGATCTTACTCCATGAGAATCCCTTGGATTCACACCAACAGATATATCTTTTCCATATTTTATGGTAAATCTTCCTAGTTACAGGTTTTCTGGCTTGTATCAGAGTATCTATTACAGAATCCGAAAACCCACGCTTAGATAAAATCAAGCGTTCAATTTCCAAGCCGTTAGCTGAAGGGAAACTAGATTTGGATGTTCAAATGGACCTTGTACTAGAAGATCCTGTCTCAAAGGTAGCTTCCATGGTGGAGCCGATGACATATTCACCAGGTCTGCATACCAAGTCCTGCGTGGCCACGCAGGAGCTATCAAGATCACCGAGGCCCTCTCCTGCTTGATCCTGGCTACCAGCCTGGGAATGAGAGGAAACGGTGGAAACACATAAGCTAGGTTGAAGGTCCAAGGCGCTACTAATGCATCCACTAGAGTCGCCTTGGGATCCCTGGATCTGGACCCGTAGCAAGGAACCTTGAAGTTCTGACGAGACGCCATTAGATCCATGTCTGGAATGCCCCATAATTGAGTCAACTGGGCAAATATCTCCGGGTGGAGTTCCCACTCCCCCGGATGGAATGTCTGACGACTCAGATAATCCGCCTCCCAGTTTTCCACTCCTGGGATGTGGATCGCAGATAGGTGGCAGGAGTGATCCTCCGCCCATTTTATGATTTTGGTCACTTTTCTCATCGCCAGGGAACTCCTTGTTCCCCCCTGATGATTGATGTAAGCAACAGTCGTCATGTTGTCTGATTGGAATCTTATGAATCTGGCCTTTGCTAGTTGAGGCCAAGCCTTGAGAGCATTGAATATCGCTTTCAGTTCCAGAATGTTTATCGGGAGAAGAGACTCTTTCCGAGACCATAGCCCCTGAGCTTTCAGGGAGTTCCAGACCGCGCCCCAGCCCACTAGACTGGCGTCGGTCGTGACGATGACCCACTCTGGTCTGCGGAAACTCATTCCCTGGGACAGGTGGTCCTGGGTTAGCCACCAACGGAGTGAGTCTCTGGTCTTCTGATCTACTTGAATCACTGGAGACAAGTCTGTATAGTCCCCATTCCACTGTTTCAACATGCACAGTTGTAATGGTCTTAGATGAATTCGCGCAAAAGGAACTATGTCCATTGCTGCAACCATCAACCCTACTACTTCCATGCACTGAGCTATGGAAGGACGTGGAACAGAATGAAGAACTTGACAAGCGCTTAGAAGTTTTGACTTTCTGACATCTGTCAGGAAAATCTTCATTTCTAAAGAATCTATTATTGTCCCCAAGAAAGGAACTCTTGTCGACGGAGACAGGGAACTTTTTTCTATGTTCACTTTCCATCCGTGAGATCTGAGAAAGGCCAGAACGATGTCTGTGTGAGCCTTTGCCTTTGAAAGAGACGACGCTTGTATCAGAATGTCGTCCAAGTAAGGTGCCACTGCAATGCCCCTTGGTCTTAGAACCGCTAGAAGGGACCCGAGTACCTTTGTGAAAATCCTTGGAGCAGTGGCTAGCCCGAATGGGAGAACCACAAACTGGAATGTTTGTCCAGAAAGGCGAACCTTAGGAACTGATGATGATCTTTGTGGATGGGAATATGTAGATACGCATCCTTTAGATCCACGGTAGTCATAAATTGACCCTCCTGGATTGTAGGTAAAATCGTTAGAATGGTTTCCATTTTGAACGATGACACTCTGAGAAATTTGTTTAGGATCTTTAAATCCAGAATTGGTCTGAAGGTTCCCTCTTTTTTGGGAACCACAAACAGATTTGAGTAAAACCCCATTCCTTGTTCCACGGTTGGAACTGGGTGTATCACTCCCATTTTTAACAGGTCTTCTACACAATGTAAGAATGCCTGTCTCTTTATTTGGTTTGAAGATAAGTGAGACATGTGGAACCTTCCCCTTGGGGGTAGTTCCTTGAATTCCAGAAGATAACCCTGAGAAACTATTTCTAGTGCCCAGGGGTCCTGAACATTTCTTGCCCAAGCCTGAGCGAAGAGAGAGAGTCTGCCCCCTACTAGATCCGGTCCCGGATCGGGGGCTACTCCTTCATGCTGTTTTGTTAGCAGCAGCAGGTTTCTTGGTCTGCTTACCCTTGTTCCAGCCTTGCATCGGTTTCCAAGCTGGTTTGGTTTGCGAAGCATTACCCTCTTGTCTAGAGGCTGCAGAGTTGGAGGCCGGTCCGTTCCTGAAATTGCGAAAGGAACGAAAATTAGACTTATTCTTGGCTTTGAAAGGCCTATCTTGTGGGAGGGCGTGGCCCTTACCCCCAGTGATGTCTGAGATAATTTCTTTCAATTCTGGCCCAAAAAGAGTTTTACCCTTGAAAGGGATATTAAGCAATTTTGTCTTGGAAGATACATCCGCTGACCAAGACTTTAGCCAGAGCGCTCTGCGCGCCACAATTGCAAACCCAGAATTTTTCGCCGCTAATCTAGCTAACTGCAAAGCGGCATTTAAAATAAAGGAATTAGCTAACTTGAGTGCGTGAACTCTGTCCATAACCTCCTCATACGGAGTCTCTCTACTGAGCGAGTTTTCTAGTTCCTCGAACCAGAACCACGCTGCTGTAGTGACAGGAATAATGCACGAAATAGGTTGCAGGAGGTAACCTTGCTGTACAAAAATCTTTTTAAGCAAACCCTCCAATTTTTTATCCATAGGATCTTTGAAAGCACAATTATCCTCGATAGGAATAGTAGTGCGCTTGGCTAGTGTAGAAACTGCCCCCTCGACCTTAGGGACTGTCTGCCATAAGTCCTTTCTGGGGTCGACCATATTAAATAATTTCTTAAATATAGGAGGGGGAACAAAAGGTATGCCGGGCTTCTCCCACTCCTTATTCACTATGTCCGCCACCCGCTTGGGTATAGGAAAAGCGTCGGGGTGCACCGGAACCTCTAGGAACTTGTCCATCTTGCACAATTTTTCTGGAATGACCAGGTTGTCACAATCATCCAGAGTAGATAACACCTCCTTAAGCAGTGCGCGGAGATGCTCTAATTTAAATTTAAATGTCACAACATCAGGTTCTGCCTGTTGAGAAATTCTACCTGAATCTGAAATTTCCCCATCTGACATAACCTCCCTCATGGCCCCTTCAGATTGGTGTGAGGGTATGACAGAGCAATTCTCATCAGCGCCCTCCTGCTCTACAGTGTTTAAAACAGAGCAATCGCGCTTTCTCTGATATGCAGGCATTTTGGATAAAATATTTGCTATGGAGTTATCCATTACCGCCGTCAATTGTTGCATAGTAATAAGCATTGGCGCGCTAGAAGTACTAGGAGTCTCCTGCGTGGGCAAAACTGGTGTAGACACAGAAGGAGATGATGTAGAACTATGTCTACTCCCTTCATCTGATGAATCATCTTGGGCAACTTTACTATCTGTGGCAGTACTGTCCTTACTTTGTTTGGACACTATGGCACAATTATCACACAATTTTGAAGGGGGAGACACATTGGCTTCCATACATACAGAACATAGTTTATCTGAAGGCACAGGCATGTTAAACAGGCTTAAACTTGTCAATAAAGTACAAAAAACTTTTTTAAACAAAACCGTTCCTGTCTCTTTAAATTTTAAACAGTGCACACTTTATTACTGAATATGTGAAAAACTATGAAGGAATTGTTCAAATTTAACCAAATTTTCACCACAGTGTCTTAAAGCATTCAAAGTATTGCACCCCAAATTTGAGACCTTTAACCCTTAAAATGAAGAAACCGGAGCCGGTTACAGTTTTAACCCCTCTACAGTCCCAGCTACAGCCTTTGCTCCGACTTTACCAAACCCAGGGGGTATACAATACCAAATGAAGCCTTCTAGGAACCTTTTCAACAACTTTCAGACCCACACACATGCAGCTGCATGTCCTGCTCTCAAAAGTAACTGCGCAGTAATGGCGCGAAAATGAGGCTCAGCCTACTACAGGGAAGGCCCTTCCTGACTGAAAAGGTGTCTAAACCAGTGCCTGACATTAAAAAAAACGTTCCCCAAAGTTTATAAGTGTGAATATCAACATCAAGCTTCATAAAATGCCCAAATAAAGCAATCGATCTTGCCCATAAAAGTGTCTACCAGTTTTATAGCCCATATTAAGCCCTTTATTCTGTTTGAGACTAAGAAAATGGCTTACCGGTCCCCATGAGGGGAAATGACAGCCTTCCAGCATTACACAGTCTTGTTAGAAAAATGGCTAGTCATACCTTAGGCAGAAAAGTCTGCTAACTGTTTCCCCCAACTGAAGTTACTTCATCTCAACAGTCCTATGTGGAAACAGCAAACGATTTTAGTTACTGCTGCTAAAATCATATTCCTCTCACAAACAGAACTCTTCATCTTTTTCTGTTTCAGAGTAAATAGTACATACCAGCACTATTTTAAAATAACAAACTCTTGATAGTAGAATAAAAAACTACAACTAAACACCACATACTCTTCACCATCTCCGTGGAGATGTTGCCTGTGCAACGGCAAAGAGAATGACTGGGGTGGGCGGAGCCTAGGAGGGACTATATGGACAGCTTTTGCTGTACTCTTTGCCATTTCCTGTTGGGGAAGAGATATTCCCACAAGTTATGGATGACGCCGTGGACCGGACACACCAATGTTGGAGAAACCTGTGGGAAGAGACCATTCGCCCGGATGTAACGTCTGGCGACTGAGATAATCCGCTTCCCAATTGTCTATATCTGGGATGTGAACCGCAGAAATTAGACAGGAGCTGGATTCCGCCCATACAAGTATCCGGGATACATCTCTCATAGCCTGAGGACTGTGAGTCCCCCCTTGATGATTGACATATGCCACGGTTGTGACATTGTCTGTCTGAAAACAAATAAACTATTCTCTCTTCAGAAGAGGCCAGAACTGAAGAGCTCTGAAAATCGCACAGAGTTACAAAATGTTGATTGGTAATCTCGCCTCCTGAGATTCCCAAACCCCCTGCGCTGTCAGAGATGCCCATACAGCTCCCCAACCTGAAAGACTCGCATCTGTTGAGATCACAGTCCAGGTTGGACGAACAAAGGAGGCCCCTTAAACTAAACGATGGTGATCCAACCACCAAGTCAGAGAAGATCGAACATTGGGATTTAAGGATATTAATTGTGATATATTTGTATAATCCCTGCACCATTGGTTCAGCATACAAAGCTGTAGAGGTCTCATGTGAAAACGAGCAAAGGGGATTGCGTCCGATGCTGCAGTCATGAGACCTAAAATTTCCATGCACAAAGCTACCGAAGGGAATAATTGAGACTGAAGGTTTCGTCAAGCTGAAACCTTTTTCAGACGTCTCTTTTCTGTTAGAGACAAAGCCATGGACACTGAATCTATTTGGAATCCCAAAAAGGTTACCCTTGTCTGGGGAACCAAGAAACTCTTTGGTAAATTGATCCTCCAACCACGTCTTTGAAGAAACAACACAAGTTGATTCGTGTGAGATTCTGCAGAATGTAAAGACTGAGCAAGTACCAAGATATCATCCAAATAAGGAAATACCGCAATACCCTGCTCCCCGATTACAGAGAGAAGGGCACCGAGAACCTTTGAAAAGATCCTTGGAGCTGTTGCTAGGCCAAAAGGAAGAGCAACAAATTGGTAATGCTTGTCTAAAAAAGAGAATCTCAAGAACTGATAGTGGTCCGGATGAATTGGAATATGAAGATATGCATCCTGTAAGTCTATTGTAGACATATAATGCCCTTGCTGAACAAAAGGCAGAATAGTCCTTTTTTAGATATTTTTAGATCCAGAACTGGACTGAAAAAAATCTCTCTCTTTGATACAATGAACAGATTTGAATAAAAACCCCAGGCCCTGTTCCAGAACTGGAACTGGCACAATTCCCCAGCTGACTCCAGGTCTGAAACACATTTCAGAAATGCCTGAGCCTTTACTGGGTTTACTGGAATGCGTGAGAGAAAAAATCTTCTCACAGGCGGTCTTACCTTGAAACCTATTCTGTACCCTTGTGAAACAATGATCTGAATCCAAAGACTTTGAATCAAATTGATCCAAACATCTATGAAAAAAACGTAACCTGCCCCCTACCAGCTGTGCTGGAATGAGGGCCGCACCTTCATGCGGACTTGGAAGCTGGTTTTGATTTTCAAAAAGGCTTGGATTTATTCCAGACTGGAGAAGGTTTCCAAACGGAAACTGCTCCTTTAGGGGAAGGGTCAGGCTTTTGTTCCTTATTCTGACGAAAAGAAACGAAAACGATTAGCAGCCCTATATTTACCTTTAGCCTGAGGCAAAAAGGCTCCCTTCGTCCCAGAAACAGCTGAAATTATTGAATCTAACTGAGAACCAAATAATTATTACCTTGGAAAGAAAGGGACAGCAACTTTGACTTAGAAATCATATCTGCATTCCAAGATTGAAGCCATAAATCTCTTCTGGCTAAAATATCTAAAGACATATACCTGACATCAATTCTGATGATATCGAAAATGGCATCACAAACAAAGGTTTTAGCATGTTGAAGGAGTTTAACAATGCTATAAGCATTATGGTCTGACACTTGTTGCGCTAAAGCCTCCAACCAGAAAGTTGAAGCTGCAGCAACATCAGCCAAAGAAATAGCAGGTCTAAGAAGATTACCTGAACATAAATAAGCCTTCCTAAAAAAGGATTCAAGTTTCCTATCTAAAGGAAAACGAAGTACTATCTGTCGTAGGAATAGTATTACGTTTAGCAAGAGAAGAAATAGCCCCATCAACCTCGGGGATTTTCTCTAAAAACTCTAATCTATCAGATGGTAAAGGATACAATTTCTTAAACCTTGGAGAAGGAGTAAATGAAGTACCCAGACTATTCCATTCCCTAGAAATTACTTCTGAAATAGCATCAGGAACTGGAAAAACTTCTGGAATAACTACGGGAGGTTTAAAAACTGAATTTAAACGCTTAGTAGCTTTAATATCAAGAGGACTAGACTCCTCCATATCTAATGCAAGCAACACTTCTTTAAGTAAGGAACGAATAAAACTCCATTTTAAACAAATATGAAGATTTATCAGTGTCAATATCGGAGGTAGAATCTTCTGAACCAGATAGATCCTCATCAGAAATAGATAAGTCAAAATGATGGCGGTCATTTAAAAATTCATCTGAAATATATGAAGTTTTAAAAGACTCTTACGTTTACTAGAAGGAGGAATAACAGACAGAGCCTTCCGAATAGATTTAGAAACAAATTCTATAACATTAACAGGAACATCCTGAACATTAGATGTTGAAAGAACAACAACAGGTAATGGATTATTACTAATGGAAATGCTATCTGTGTTTGATAGCTTATTATGACAATTATCACAAATAACAGCCGGCAGAACAATTACCAAAAGTTTACAACAAATGAACTTAGCTTTGGTAGAACCGACATCAGGCAGCGCTTTTCCAGAAGTAGATTCTGATCCAGGGTCAGGTAGTGACATCTTGCAATATGTAAAAGAAAAAACAACATATAAAGCAAAATTATCAAATTCCTTAAATGGCAGTTTCAGGAAATGGGAAAAAATGCAAAATGAAACAAGCCTCTAGAAAACCAGAAGCAACTGAAAAGTGAGACTGAAATAGTGTGAAAAAACTGGAGCCAAGTATGACGCCCAAACATTTTGGCGCCAAGAATGACGCCCATATTTTTTGGCGCCAAAAAAACGTCTGCAATATACAAACGTCAAAAATGACGCAATTACGAAAAAATTTCCGGCGCCAACTATGACGTCGGAAATTACGAAATTTTTGTGCCAAAAAAGACTTGCGCCAAAAATGACGCAATAAATAGAAGCATTTTCTGCACCCGCGAGCCTAACAGCCCGCAATTTTTGGAAAAAAGTCAATTGAAAATTAAGGTAAGAAAAAATTAATCTATGCATTTTCCCAAAAAAATGAAACTGACAGTCTGAATGAAGGAATACTGATTATCCTGAATCATGGCAAATATAAGTTTAAACACATATGGTATATAAGAGTATATCGTCGATCTGAAAAGGGAGGTAGGAGAAGAAATCTCTACGACCGATAACAGAGAACCTATGAAATAGATCCCCTAGAGGAAGACCATTGAATTCAAATAGGCAATACTGTCTTCACATCCCTCTGACATTCACTGCACTCTGAGAGGAAAACCGGGCTTCAGCCTGCTGCGAAGCGCATATCAACGTAGAATCAAGCACAAACTTACTTCACCACCTCCATGGGAGGCAAAGTTTGTAAAACTGAATTGTGGGTGTGGTGGGGGGCGTATTTATAGGCATTTTGAGGTTTGGGAAACTTTGCCCCTTCTGGTAGAAATGTATATCCCATACGTCACTAGCTCATGGACTCTTGCTAATTACATGAAAGAAAAAGGGGGAAAAAAATCACTACTCAACGGCATAGATACGGATGTTTGTCATCCTATTTTTCTTTTAATCACCTATAAGGCTAGAGGGATATGAAACCCAAAAGTTATTTCATGATTCAGGTAGAGAACTCTATTTTAAACAACTTTCTAATTTACTTCCATTATCAATGTTTCTTCATTCACTTGGTATCTGTTGTTGAAAAGCAAGGATGTAAGCTTAGGAGCCAACCTATTTGTGGAGCACTATATGGCAGCAGTTTTGCAAGAATGTTATCCATTCGCAAGAGCACTAGATGGGCAGCACTATTTCCTGCAATGTAGTGCTCCAGATGCCTACTTAGGTATCTCTTCAACACAGAATATCATGGGAACAAAGCAAATTTGATTATAGAAGTAAATTGGAAACTTTGTATGCTTTGTCTGAATTACAAAAACATAATTTATGTAAGAACTTACCTGATAAATTCATTTCTTTCATATTAGCAAGAGTCCATGAGCTAGTGACGTATGGGATATACATTCCTACCAGGAGGGGCAAAGTTTCCCAAACCTTAAAATGCCTATAAATACACCCCTCACCACACCCACAATTCAGTTTAACGAATAGCCAAGAAGTGGGGTGATAAAAAAGTGCGAAAGCATATAAAATAAGGAATTGGAATAATTGTGCTTTATACAAAAAAATCATAACCACCACAAAAAGGGTGGGCCTCATGGACTCTTGCTAATATGAAAGAAATGAATTTATCAGGTAAGTTCTTACATAAATTATGTTTTCTTTCATGTAATTAGCAAGAGTCCATGAGCTAGTGACGTATGGGATAATGATTACCCAAGATGTGGATCTTTCCACACAAGAGTCACTAGAGAGGGAGGGATAAAATAAAGACAGCCAATTCCTGCTGAAAATAATCCACACCCAAAATAAAGTTTAATAAAAAACATAAGCAGAAGATTCAGCCTGAAACCGCTGCCTGAAGTACTTTTCTACCAAAAATTGCTTCAGAAGAAGAAAATACATCAAAAAGGTAGAATTGAAAAAGTATGCAAAGAGGACCAAGTTGCTGCTTTGCAAATCTGATCAACCGAAGCTTCATTCCTAAACGCCCAGGAAGTAGAAACTGACCTGGTAGAATGAGCTGTAATCCTCTGAGGCGGAGTTTTACCCGACTCAACATAGGCAAGATGAATTAAAGATTTCAACCAAGATGCCAAAGAAATGGCAGAAGCTTTCTGGCCTTTTCTAGAACCGGAAAAGATAACAAATAGACTAGAAGTCTTTCGGAAAGACTTAGTAGCTTCAACATAATATTTCAAAGCTCTAACAACATGCAAAGAATGCAATGCTTTCTCCTTAGAATTCTTAAGATTAGGACATAATGAAGGAACCACAATTTCTCTACTAATGTTGTTGGAAATCACAACTTTAGGTAAAAATTCAAAAGAAGTTCGCAACACCGCCTTACCCTGATGAAAAATCAGAAAAGGAGACTCACAAGAAAAGAGCAGATAATTCAGAAACTCTTCTGGCAGAAGAGATGGCCAAAAGGAACAAAACTTCCCAAGAAAGTAATTTAATGACCAATGAATGCATAGGTTCAAAGGGAGGAGCTTGAAGAGCTCCCAGAACCAAAATCAAACTCCAAGGAGGAGACATTGACTTAATGACAGGTTTTATACGAACCAAAGCTTGTACAAAACAATGAATATCAGGAAGAATAGCAATCTTTCTGTGAAAAAGAACAGAAAGAGCAGAGATTTGTCCTTTCAAGGAACTTGCAGACAAACCCTTATCTAAACCATCCTGAAGAAACTGAAAAAAATTCTCGGCATTCTAAAAGAATGCCAAGAAAAATGATGAGAAAGACACCAAAAAATATAAGTCTTCCAGACTCTATAATATATCTCTCTAGATACAGATTTACGAGCCTGTAACATAGTATTAATCACAGAGTCAGAGAAATCTCTTTGACCAAGAATCAAGCGTTCAATCTCCATACCTATAAATTTAAGGATTTCAGATCCTGATGGAAAAAAAGGACCTTGCGACAGAAAGTCTGGTCTAACGGAAGAGTCCATGGTTGGCAAGAGGCCATCCGGACAAGATCCGCATACCAAACCTGTGAGGCCATGCCGGAGCTACCAGCAGAACAAACGAGCATTCCTTCAGTATCTTGGAGATTACTCTTGGAAGAAGAACTAGAGGCGGAAAAATATAGGCAGGATGATACTTCCAAGGAAGTGAAAAATGCATCCACTGCCTCCACCTGAGGATCCTGGGATCTGGACAGATATCTGGAAAGTTTCTTGTTTAGATGAGACGCCATCAGATCTATTTCTGGAAGTTCCCACATTTGAACAATCTGAAGAAATACCTCTGGGTGAAGAGACCATTCGCCCGGATGGAACATTTGGCGGCTGAGATAATCCGCTTCCCAATTGTCTACACCTGGGATATAAACCGCAGAGATTAGACAGGAGCTGGATTCCGCCCAAACCAAAAAAATTTGAGATACTTCTTTCATAGCCAGAGGACTGTGAGTCCCTCCTTGATGATTGATGTATGCCACAGTTGTGACATTGTCTGTCTGAAAACAAATGAACTATTCTCTCTACAGAAGAGGCCAAAACTGAAGAGCTCTGAAAATTGCACGGAGTTCCAAAATATTGATCGGTAATCTCACCTCCTGAGATTCCCAAACTCCTTGTGCCGTCAGAGATCCCCACACAGCTCCCCAACCTGTGAGACTTGTATCTGTTGAAATTACAGTCCAGGTCGGAAGCACAAAAAGAAGCCCCCTAAATTAAACAATGGTGATCTGTCCACCACGTTAGAGAGTGTCGAACAATCGGTTTTTAAAGATATAAATTGAGATATCTTTGTGTAATCCTTGCACCATTGATTCAGCATACAGAGCTGAAGAGGTCGCATGTGAAAACGAGCAAAGGGGATCGCGTCCGATGCAGCAGTCATAAGACCTAGAATTTCCATGCATAAGATTACCGAAGGGAATGATTGTGACTGAAGGTTTCGACAAGCTGAAATCAATTTTAGACGTCTTTTGTCTGTTAAAGACAGAGTCATGGACACTGAATCTATCTGGAAACCCAGAAAGGTTACCCTTGACTGAGGAATCAATGAACTTTTTGGTAAATTGATCCTCCAACCATGATCTTGAAGAAACAACACAAATCGATTCGCATGAGATTCTTCGAATGAGAAGACTGAGCAAATACCAAGATAATCGCCCAAATAAGGAAATACCAAAACCCCGTTCTCTGAATACAGAAAGAAGGGCACCGAGAATCTTTGAAAAAAATTCTTGGAACTGAGGCTAGGCCAAACGGTAGAGCCACAAAACTGGTAATGCTTGTCTAAAAAGAGAATCTCAGACACTAAAAATGATCTGGATGAATCGGAATATGCAGATACACATCCTGTAAATCTATTGTAGACATATAATGCCCTTACTAAACAAAAGGCAGAATAGTCCTACAGTAACCATCTTGAATGTTGGTATCCTTACATAACGATTCAATATTGATAGATCCGGAACTGGTCTGAAGGAATTGACCTTCTTTGGTACAATGAAGAGATAAAATAAAACCCTAGTCCCTGTTCCAGAACTGGAACTGGCATAATTACTCCAGCCAACTCTAGATCTGAAACACATTTCAGAAATGCTGAGCCTTGCTGTGTTAACTGGGACACGGGAAAGAAAAAAAAAAAAATCTCTTAGCAGGAGGCCTTAACTGAAGCCAATTCTGTACCTTTCTGAAACAATGTTCTGAAACCAGAGATTGAGAACGGAATTGATCCAAATTCCTTTGAAGAAAACGTAATCTGCCCCATACCAGCTGAACTGGAAAAAAGGGCCGCACCTTCATGGGTACTTAGGAGCTGACTATAGGTTTCTATAAGGCTTGGATATATTCCAAACTGGAAAAAGTTTCCAAACTGATACCACTCCTGAGGATGAAGGATCAGGCTTTTGTTCCTTATTATGAAAAAAAGAACGAAAAAATGATTATTACCCTGGACAGAAAGGGAAAACAAAGTTGACTTAGAAGACATATCAGCATTCCAAGTTTAATCCATAAAGATTTTCTAGCTAAAATAGCTAGAGACATATACCTGACATCAACACTAATGATATCAAAAGATGGTATCACCAATAAAATTATTAGCATGTTATAGAATAATAATAATGCTATAAAATTATGATCTGTTACTTGTTGTGCTAAAACTTCTAATGAAGCTGCAGCAACATCCGGTAAAAATATAGCAGGTCTAAGAAGATTACCTGAAAATAAGTAAACTTTTCTTAGAAAGGATTCAATTTTCTTATCTAAAGGATCCTTAAATTTAGTACTATCTGCCGTAGAAATAGTAGTACATTTTAGCAGGAATAGAGACAGCCCCAAACCTTAGGGATTTTGTCCCAAAAAACTCTAATCTGTCAGATGGCACAGGATATAATTGCTTAAACGTTTAGAAGGAGTAAAAGAATTACCCAAATTATTCCATTCCCTGGAAATTACTTCAGAAAAAACATCAGGGAGATTAAACACTTCTGGAATAACTACAGGAGATTTAAAAACCCTATTTAAACGTTTGGATTCAGTATCAAGAGGACCAGAATCCTCTATATCTAAAGCAATTAATACTTCTTTAAAATAAAGAACGAATAAATTCCATCTTGAACAAATACAAAGATTTATCAGCATCAACCTCTGAGACAGAAACCTCTGAACCAGAAGAACCATTATCAGTATCAGAATGATGATGTTCATTTAAAAATTCATCTGAAAAAAAGAGAAGTTTTAAAGGACTTTTATGTAAACTAGAAGGAGAAATAACAGACATAGCCTTCTAAATGGATTTAAAATAAAATCTCTTATGTTTATCAGGAACACTGATGTTGACGGAACAGCAACAGGTAATATAACAGTACTAAAGGAAATTTTATCTGCATTAATAAGTTTGTCATGACATGCAATACAAACAACAGCTGGAGAAACAGATACCAAAAATTTATAGCAGATACACTTAGCTTGGTAGCTCCAGCCCCGGCAGTGATTTTCCTAAAGTATCTTCTGACTCAGTTGCAACGTGGAACATCTTGCAATATGTAATAGAAAAAACAACATATAAAGCAAAATTGAACAAAATCCTTAAATGACAGTTTCAGGAATGGGAAAAAAATGCCAGTGAACAAGCTTCTAGCAACCAGAAGCAATAAATAATGAGACTTAAATAATGTGGAGACAAAAGCGACGCCCATATTTTTTTTAGCGCCAAACAAGGCGCCCACATTATTTGGCGCCTAAATGCTTTTGGCGCCAAAAATGACGCCACATCCGGAACGCCGACATTTTTGGCGCAAAATAACGTCAAAAAAATGACGCAACTTCCGGCGACACGTATGACGCCGGAAACGGAAAAGAATTTTTGCGCCAAAAAAATCCGCGCCAAGAATGACGCAATAAAATGAAGCATTTTCAGCCCCCGCGAGCCTAACAGCCCACAGGGAAAAAAGAGTCAAATTTTTGAAAGGTAAGAAAAAATGATTAATTCAAATGCATTATCCCAAATATGAAACTGATTGTCTGAAAAATAAGGAAAGTTGAACATTCTGAGTCAAGGCAAATAAATGTTTGAATACATATATTTAGAACTTTATAAACAAAGTGCCCAACCATAGCTTAGAGTGTCACAGAAAATAAGATTTACTTACCCCAGGACACTCATCTACATGTTTGTAGAAAGCCAAACCAGTACTGAAACGAGAATCAGCAGAGGTAATGGTATATATAAGAGTATATCGTCGATCTGAAAAGGGAGGTAAGAGATGAATCTCTACGACCGATAACAGAGAACCTATGAAATAGACCCCGTAGAAGGAGATCACTGCATTCAAATAGGCAATACTCTCCTCACATCCCTCTGACATTCACTGCACGCTGAGAGGAAAACCGGGCTCCAACTTGCTGCGGAGCGCATATCAACGTAGAATCTAGCACAAACTTACTTCACCACCTCCATCGGAGGCAAAGTTTGTAAAACTGAATTGTGGGTGTGGTGAGGGGTGTATTTATAGGCATTTTAAGGTTTGGGAAACTTTGCCCCTCCTGGTAGGAATGTATATCCCATACGTCACTAGCTCATGGACTCTTGCTAATTACATGAAAGAAATATATATTTTCTTTGTTTCATATCCATATTAAGTCCAGAGAAATGTCACATAAGCTAATATTCACAAAGGGCTTTAGTTTATTATAATCTTGGTGATTTTCCATGGAGTGTTCAGAATGTATTTTTTTTCATGGAGGTGGGGAGAGTCCATGAGAATTCTTGGGAATTCAACGCCTGATCCCCAGGAGGAGGCAAATACTTCCAAAACTCCAAGAGTACTTAATCTCCCTCACCTCTATGGCATGTTAGTTTTATTTTTGCCTCCTTTGATAGTCTGTCACTGTCTGTAATGATCTCATTTGGGGCCGGCGGTAGGTGTTGGAGGGAAGGAGCAAGGCGGGTGGACAGCCCAGAGGCCTGGATGTAGCTACTAAGTCACAGGGTACTTTACCCAACATACCCTATTGACGTAGTAGCTACATCCAACCTTCTGGCTTATGCTGCAGTACCATCATTCACAGGCAGAAGGCATCTCCCTTCATATGTTATGATTGTGCTTCCGTTACCATACGCAGGTTGGTGTGGGAGGGTCTTAATGACAATCAGTTTGGGTGGGGGACCACTACACTACAGAAAAAAGCAAAAAAATAGTAAACATAAAAAAGTGACTAGTATACAGCCTTGTTTTTATGCCTCAAAGAACAATGGAATACACATCACCATATACATATTTCTTAATTTTTAGAAGAACTGCAAAGAAAACATTATTAAGGCAGCTAAAAGAAGAATTCTGACGTTTCGGAACTAACGTAATAGGTTTTCAATATATGCATGTGCACAATAAATTCAGTTTTTGCACTTATTAAAGTATGTAACTAGTGACTAGGTTGTCAGTATGAACTACTTTGCTAAATTTCGTTGGCCAATAAACTCATAATTTAATTCCCCATAAAAGGATTAACTGATTCCCTATCATTATTTATTATTTCTGCTTTTCCAGAAATTCAAATACAAAAATGTTTTTTCCCCCACTGGCCCAAAGAGTAAAGGGTATTCCTTAGAGCTCAAAGCATTGTGGTAGCAAAAGGCTGTATGGAGGTAGGTCCCACAGGTGTTCTGGCAAGTAGATTTATGCTAGCGATTTGTAAAGAAGGGAGGTACAAAGAGGTCACCTGAAACATTATAACTCAATGTGTCAGTCATGTGGGCAAGAAGATAGTGGCTATCTTTTTTTAAGCTGTTTATCATCCAGTGTAATGTTATGAGAGAGCAGCACTGTATCCTCTCATAACATGTCTTCCACCTCTTTTCTTATATTTCAATATTTCAGCTTAGTGATAAGTTACTTACCTTTGTATGAAACATATTAATTTGTTCCATATGTTTTCTATCTTTTTCTTTTAAAAATTCTCTGTGCTCCTCCTCTTTTTTTTCAAATTCTATTTCCCTAAAAAAAACAAAAAAAAATACATCTAGCCTTAAAAGGAGGGTTTAGATTGAGAAACATCAAAAGGTGCAACCTGTTAAATGAGTATAAACACTTTATTAGACATAAAAACATAACGTTTGCTGTTTGTACATTTTGTCTTTAGAAAGTTATGTCAGCCCTGAGTTTGCCATGTTGGCTACATTCACATAAAGGAAGAAGTGCCCTGAGTGTTAGGGCTCTCTCGCACTGCTCTTACACACTGGCCAAACACACCTGCATCCTAGAGTAACCGAAAGAGCAAACTAAGTGCTAATAAAAAGCCAAGAAACTTTCTAATGAAAAATATATATATATATTTTTGTCTTTTCTCCAAAAGATAAATTGCATTTATACAAGATTTTCATTAGAATGAGCAAAATGTTGTTTCTGTAATACCATATATAATAGACAAACATACAGAAGACATTTTAAATACAGATTACAGAAATATCAATATCATATTGAGCTGTTTCTATACTTCCATAAAGGGACAGTAAAGTCAAAATTAAACTTTCATGATTCAGATAGAGCGTACAATTATAAAGGGATAGAAAGGTCAAAATTTAAATGTGCACAGGTGAATTTCATTTTTAACCTCTTAAGGACATATGACGGAATTTTTCCGTCATAAAACAATTGAGCAAACTGAAAGCTGTGTCCTTAAAGGGTTAAAGAGAAGCTAGCTGCTGATTGGTGCCTGCACACATTTATCTCTTATGATTGGTTAACTACGTGTATTCAGCTAGCTGCCACTAGTGCAATGCTGCTGCTTCAGCAAAGGATAAAAAGACAATAAAGCAAATTTAACAATAGAAAAACATAGCTTTTGCTAGAAGATTTTTTGCTAATAAAACTAAAAGTATATTGCAAAAACGCTAATATTTAAAATTGAAATGCAACCATGCAGATTTAATTTTGGACCTCTATTCCTTTACGCAACTTTCCAATGTCCTTATAATTTCTAATTCACTTTGATCTTTTGGTATACTTTGTTAAAAAACCTTACCTAGGTATGCTCAGGAGCAGTATTGCACTACTGGGAGCTAGCTGTTGATTGGTGTCTGTACATTGAAAAGTTGTAAAATTGTATGCTTATGTAAATCATGAAAGAAAACATTTGGGCATCATGCCTCTTTAACCCCTAGACGTCGTTAGGACGTTCCCTGCCGCCCTAACAGCACCAGGCTTTAACGCCGTTAGGATGGCATGGAATGTCCTAACTGTTCCGGCAGCCTGCACCCTTTCTATTGCCTCGGTCAATGCAGCAAAGTAACAGTCAATGAGTGGAATCATTGGCTGTCACCACTGTATCTGCTTCCTCTCTTCCCTCACTGCGATCTAAGAGGGAGAAAGGAAGACATTGCTTCCTTGTGATATATATATATATATATATATATATATATATATATATATATATATATATATATATATATATAAATAACTTTTTCACTGCTGATCACAGTGTTATTACTAGATCAGCCAGATCAGTCGTTTTGGGGTATTATTTTTGGGTTTGTTTTTTTTAGTTGCAGTTAAATCCTTTCCTTAAATTTTTAAGTTTAACCCTGTCCTGTCCTTTTCTGCTGTTCCTGAAACCACCCTTTGTCCAAGATCTTTCCCTGTTTTTTTTTTTTTTTTAGTATATATAATTTTTTTAAAAAATATGAGGGAATTGGGGGTGGTGCATGGGGTGTAGTGAGGGATTTAGTGTTACTGTTAGGAATAAAAAAGATCCCCTATGACAACACACTATATAGAAGAAGAGGCTTACATAATTCTTGCACAAGATTCAGGGAATGAAACCTTACCTGCTTTATCTGATAGCAAAACTCTTACAGCATCAGATATGGAGCCCCTGGATGACTCATCTAGTGATGGTGCTCCCTGCCTACCACCAACTAAAATTGAGGCGCCAAACAATAGCAGTAGAAAATATGCTACCCCCAAATTTAAGTGCCCCTAAAATACCCATTTACAGCAACACCTTGCATCACAACCAAAAATAAAGTTTGTGAGCTGATTAATTATTTACACTTCTTTATGACAGATAAATTGTTTGAGAATATAGTTGCTCAAACAAATTTATATGCCAGCCAGTATTTGTCAGAAAATCCCCAATCTCAATATGTAAGAAAAAATACCTGACACCCCCAGTGACCTATCTGAAATTAAAATGCTTTTGACAACGACATTGTTAAAGGGATACAACCCAAAAAAAATTATTTTGTGATTCAGATAGAGCATGCAATTTTAAGCAACTTTTAATTTACTCCTATTATCCCATTTTCTTCATGCTCTTGGTATCTTTATTTGAAAAGCAAGAATGTAAGTTACGATGACGGCCCCTTTTTGGTGAACAACCTGGGTTGTTCTTGCTGACTGGTGGATAAATTCACCCACCAATAAACAAGTGCTGCCCAGTGTCCTGAACCAAAAATGGTCTGGCTCCTTAGCTTAGATGCCTTTTTCAAAATAGCAAGAAAACAAAGAAAAATTTATAGGAGTAAATTAGAAAGTTACTTAAAAATGGCATGCTCTATCTGAATCACGGTATAGTAAAGAAACCCAGCATTCATTCGTACTGGAACCAGAACCCCATCCTTTCTACCCCACTTTTCCAAGGGAACATGAAGAGGGACAGAAACGAAAAGCTGCTGCATTTCCTTAATTTTAACAATAATGCCCAGTGCCCCCCTAGAAGTAACCCCTTGCATGAAAGGCTATATAAGATACAGCCCCTGATAAACCACATTTCATTAAATTACACCCCCTGGCCAAAGACTAATCCCTTATGAAATTTAAACGGATACTAAACCCAATTTTTTTTATTCAGAAAGAACATGCAATTTTATGAAAGAAAAAAAATGGGTTAAGTATCCCTTAAGGGAAGATTGCTTTATATTCCATCCAAGTGGTCACGATAAGAAATAACACTTTTAAAATTGTGCGAATGCAGTACAGGGCATTTTGCATTTACGAGGGAAGAGATAGCCACCTCGATCCACCTGGCTGCCCCAATTCAATTGGAACAAACATTAAAAAACTGTATAGGCACTCCTCCTACACTTGATGAATAAAGGGTACCAGCTAGGCTGGACAATTATTACACAAGCATAAGGTTGTTTAAAAATGTCTCAAAAGCAACATAGGCCCAAAATCAATGTGCCACATTTCCATGTAAATGGGAAGGCCCATGTTTGGCCCTGTAACCTCCCTGAAACCCCATAAAAGTTTAGTAAAACATCTTGAAAAATAAACAAAAGGGTGGGTCATGGACTCACCACATCTTGAAGAAATAAAGCATAAATTTTGTTTTCTTCTAAAGATGTGGTGAGTCCACGGGTTCATCTTAATTACTGTTGGGAACCAATACCCAAGCTAGAGGACACAGATGAATAGCATGCCTAAACAGAAGACACCACCACCTGCAGAACCTTTCTCCCAAAAGCCGCCTCAGCAGAGGCAAAAGTATCAAATCTGTAAAATTTAGCAAAAGTATGTAAGGAAGACCAAGTTACAGCCTTGCAAATTAGTTCCATAGAGGCTTCATTTTTGAAAGCCCAAGAAGAGGCCACAGCCGTGGTGGAATGAGCCATAATTCTCTCCAGAGGATGCTCCCCAGCAGACTCATATGCCAGACTAATCACACTACAAAACCAAAAGGCAAGAGTAGAAGCAGTAGCTTTCTGACCCCTACGCTTACCAGCAAATCAAACAAAGAGAGCAGAAGACTTGCGAAAGACCTTAGTCGCCTCCAAAAAGAAAATAAGGGCACAAACCACATCCAAATTGTGCAACAGACATTCTTTACCCGAAGGCGGCTTCGGACACAGCGATGAAACAACAATCTCCTGATTAATATTCTTAGTGGAAACAACTTTGGGAAGCTTATCCGCATGAAAGATAAGGGGAATCAAACTGCAAGGCGGAGAGTTCAGAAACCCTCCGCTCAGAAGAAATAGCCAAAAGAAAAAGCAATTTACAGTACAACAATTTAATGCCCACAGAATGCATTGGCTCAAACGGAGTCCTCTGCAAAACTTTAAGAACAAGTTTAAGACTCCAAGGTGGAGTAACATGTTTAAACATAGGCCTGATTCTGACCAAGGCCTGACAAAAGGATTGAACGACTGGGACATCTGCCAAACGCTTGTGTAACAGAACAGATAAGGCTGAAATTTGACCCTTCAGAGTACTAACAGATAACCCTTTCTCCAGACCCTCCTGAAGAAAAAGGAAATTTATGCTTACCCGATAAATTGATTTCTTCTACGATACAAGTCCACGGATTTCATCCTTACTTGTGGGATATTATCCTCCTGCTAACAGGAAGTGGCAAAGAGCACCACAGCAGAGCTGTATATATAGCTCCTCCCTTCCCCTCCACCTCCAGTCATTCGACCGAAGGTTATAGGAAGAGAAAGGAAAAGCTAAAAGGTGCAGAGGTGACTGAAGTTATAAATAATAAAAAACAGAATCTGTCTAAAATTGACAGGGAGGGCCGTGGACTCGTCGTATCGTAGAAGAAATCAATTTATCAGGTAAGCATACATTTCCTTTTCTTCTACAAGATACGACAAGTCCACAGACTTCCTCCTTACTTGTGGGATACAATACCAAAGCAACAGGACACGGATGAAAGGGAGGGACAAGACAGAGACCTAAACGGAAGGCACCACTGCTTGAAGAACTTTTCTCCCAAAAACAGCCTCAGAAGAAGCAAAAGTATCAAATTTGTAAAATTTGTAAAAAGTATGAATGGACGACCAAGTCACAGCCTTACAAATCTGTTCAACAGATGCATCGTTTTTAAAAGCCCATGTGGAAGCCACAGCCCTAGTAGAATGAGCCGTAATTCTTTCAGGAGGCTGCTGTCCAGCAGTCTCATATGCCAGGCGGATGATACTTCTCAACCAAAAAGAAAGAGAGGTAGCCATAGCTTTCTGACCCCTACGCTCTCCAGAATAAACAATGAAAATGATTGACGGAATTCCATAGTTGCCTGAAAGTAAAACTTTAAGGCACAAACCATGTCCAGGTTATGTAACAGACGCTCTTTCTTAGAAGGAGTAGGACACAAGGAAGGAACAACAATTTCCTGATTAATATTCTTATTCAAAACAACCAATAACTTTATATCTATGGAATGTAAAGGTTCAAACGGAAGAAGAACTAAATTCAAACTCCAGGGAGGAGTAATTGGTCTAAATACAGGCTTAATTCTGGTTAGAGCCTGACAAAAAGACTGAACATCTGGCACATCTGCCAAACGTTTGTGAAACAAAATGGACAATGCAGAAATTTGTCCCTTTAAGGAACTAGCTGATAGGCCTTTCTCCAATCCTTCTTGGAGAAAAGACAGAATCCTAGGAATCCTAACTTTACTCCATGAGTAGCCCTTGGATTCACACCAATAAAGATATTTACGCCATATCTTATGATAGATTTTTCTAGTGACAGGCTTTCTAGCCTGTATCAAAGTACTGATAACAGAATCAGAGAATCCTCGCTTCGATAAAATCAAGCGTTCAATCTCCACGCAGTCAGCTGCAGAGAAGTTATATTTGGATGTTGGAAAGGACCTTGAATGAGAAGGTCCTGTCTCAAAGGAAGTTTCCACGGTGGTAGTGAAGACATGTCCACTAGATCCGCATACCAAGTCCTGCGTGGCCACGCAAGCGCTATCAAGATCACTGAAGCTCTCTCCTGTCTGATTCGAGCAATCACGCGTGGAAGGAGAGAAAACGGTGGAAACACATAAGCTAGGCTGAACGACCAAGGCACTGCCAAGGCATCTATCAGTTCGGCCTGGGGATCCCTCGACCTGGATCCGTATCTTGGAAGCTTGGCATTCTGTCGAGATGCCATCAGATCCAATTTCGGTTTGCCCCATCGGCGAATCAATGAGGCAAATACCTCCGGATGGAGTTCCCACTCCCCCGGATGAGAAGTCTGTATGCTTAGAAAATCCGCTTCCCAGTTCTCTACACCTGGGATGTGGATTGCTGACAGATGACAAAAGTGGGCCTCCGCCCAATGGATTATTTTGGATACCTCTCTCATCGCTAAGGAACTC
Organism: Bombina bombina; assembly: GCF_027579735.1. NCBI lineage: Eukaryota > Metazoa > Chordata > Amphibia > Anura > Bombinatoridae > Bombina > Bombina bombina. The sequence goes on from NC_069499.1 coordinate 453,556,640, forward strand.
CTTGTTCCCCCCTGATGATTGATATAGGCCACAGTTGTAATGTTGTCCGACTGGAATCTGATGAATTTGGCCGAAGCCAACTGAGGCCATGCCTGAAGCGCATTGAATATTGCTCTCAGTTCCAGAATATTGATTGGAAGTAGAGACTCCACCTGAGTCCAAACACCCTGAGCTTTCAGGGAATTCCAGACTGCACCCCAGCCCAGAAGGCTGGAGTCCGTTGCCACTATCACCCACGAGGGTCTGCGGAAGCAAGTCCCCTGGGACAGATGATCCAGCGACAACCACCAAAGAAAAGAGTCTCTAGTTTCTTGATCTAGATTTATCTTAAGAGATAAATCTGCATAATCCCCATTCCACTGTCCGAGCATGCACAACTGCAGAAGTCTGAGATGAAAGCGAGCAAACGGAATGATGTCCATTGCCGCTACCGATTACCTCCATATACTGAGCCACTGATGGCCGAGGAATGGACTGAAGTGCTCGGCAAGTATTTAGAATCTTTGATTTTCTGACCTCCATCAGAAATATTTTCATGGCTACCGAGTCTATCAGAGTTCCCAAGAAAGGAACCCTTGTCTGTGGGACAAGTGAACTCTTCTCTATGTTTACCTTCCAGCCGTGAGTTCTCAGAAAAGACAGCACTGTGTCCGTGTGAGATTTTGTCAGATGATATGTTGACGCCTGGATCAGAATATCGTCCAGATAAGGCGCCACCACTATTCCTCGCGGTCTGAGAACCGCCAAAAGAGATCCTAGAACCTTTGTGAAGATTCTGGGTGCTGTGGCCAACCCGAAGGGAAGAGCCACAAACTGATAATGTTTGTCCAAGAAGGCAAACCTTAGAAACTGATGATGATCCTTGTGGATAGTAATATGAAGGTAAGCATCCTTCAAGTCCACGGTAGTTATATATTGACCCTCCTGGATCATTGGTAAAATTGTTCGTATTGTCTCCATCTTGAATGATGGAACTCTTAGAAATTTGTTTAGACACTTGAGGTCTAAAATGGGTCTGAAAGTTCCCTCTTTTTTGGGAACCACAAATAGGTTTGAGTAAAACCCCTGTCCCTGTCCCAATTTTGAAACTGGACAAATTACTCCAATAGTAAAAAGGTCTTTTACACAGCGTAAGAACGCCTCTCTTTTTATCTGGTTTGCAGATAACTTTGAAAGATGAAATCTCCCTCTTAGGAGAAAATCCTTGAATTCCAATTGATAACCGTGGATCACTATTTCTAGTGCCCAGGGGTCCTGAACATCTCTTGCCCAAGCCTGGGCAAAGAAAGAGAGTCTGCCCCCTACTAGATCCGGTCCCGGATCGGGGGCCGCCCCTTCATGCTGTCTTAGGAGCAGCAGCAGGCTTCTTGGATTGTTTACCCTTATTCCAGTTCTGATTGGGTCTTCAGACTGACTTAGATTGGGTAAAATTCCCTTCCTGCTTTGTAGAAGAAGAGGAAGCGGGGGGAGGGGGTCCTCCTTTAAAGTTCCGAAAGAAACAAAAATTATTCTGTTTACCCCTCATCTTAACAGACTTATCCTGAGGTAGGGCATGGCCTTTACCTCCTGTAATGTCAGAAATGATTTCCTTCAATTCAGGTCAAAAAAGGCTCTTACCCTTAAAAGGAATAGCTAAACGCTTAGTTTTTGATGAGACATCAGCAGACCAAGATTTGAGCCACAATGATCTACGTGCTAAAATAGCAAATCCTGCATTCTTTGCCGCTAATTTAGCAATTTGAAAAGCTGCATCAGTAATTAAAGAATTAGCTAGCTTGAGAGCCTTAATTCTATCTAAGATGTCATCTAATGGAGTCTCAATCTTAAGAGACTCTTCTAGAGCCTCAAACTAAAAAGATGCTGCAGTAGTTACTGGAACATTGCAAGCCATAGGTTGTAAAAGAAACCCCTGATTAACAAATAATTTCTTTAGTAGACCCTCTAATTTCTTATCCATAGGGTCTTTGACAGCACAACTATCCTCAATGGGTCGAGTAGTACGCTTAGCTAGGGTAGATAAAGCTCCCTCTACCTTAGGGACCGTTTGCCATGAGTCCCGAATAGTATTTGAAATTCTCTTAGGAACCGGAAAAACATCAGTGTAAGTAGGTACTTCTAAATATTTATCCATTTTACACGATTTCTCGGGAGGAATTACAATAGGGTCACAATCATCCAGAGTCGCTAAAACCTCCCTAAGCAACAGGCGGAGGTGTTCAAGCTTAAATTTAAAGGACATAGCGTACGAATCTGTCTGAGGTAAAACATTCCCTGAATCTGAAATTTCAGCCTCAGACAGTAATTCCCTGATCCCCAACTCAGAACACTGTGAGGGTACATCGGAAATAGCTAATAAAGCATCAGAGGATTCATCATTTACATTAATACCTGACCTACTGAGTTTACCCTGCAACACTGGTAATTTAGATAATACCTCTGTAAGGGTAGTTGACATAACTGCAGCCATCTCCTGCAGAGTAAAAGAATTAGACACACTAGAAGTACTTGGCGTCGCTTGTGTGGGCGTTAAAGGTTGTGACACTTGGGTAGAATTGGATGGCATATCCTGATTCTCTTCAGACTGAGAATCATCTTTAGGCACACTATCTTGACCTAATATATGGTCTTTACAATGTAAGGCTCTTTCAGTACAAGAGTTACACAATGTTAGAGTAGGTTGCACAATAGCTTCTAAACACATAGAACAATGAGATTCAGATTCCTCAATGTCAGACATGTTGAACAGACTAGTAATAACCACAAAAGTCGTTTAAACACTTATTTATTGCTTAAAATAAACTTTTGAAAAAACGTGTACTGCACCTTTAAGAAAAGAAAAAGTGAACAATTTTTCAAAAATGCTTAAACAACGTTAAATTAACTCCAAATTTAACTTTAAATCGTTGGTTTACCCAAAAATTACTGCACCCAGAAGTAAGGGCAGAAATAAGGCTCTTAAAGTACTTAGATCAACAATATGTTATTTAACAGTCAAAAATAACCTCTGCACCTCGCCACAGCTCCTCTGTGGCGCCTACCTGCCCCCAGGGTACTTCGAAACAACTTTCCAACACTCCAGACCAGCTTGCACAGCCAGGAGCCACCAGAGTTACTGCTTGCTGCTGCCTAGCCTGAAGGAAAAGTGCGCATCTGAGCGCGCAAAAATAAGCCACGCCCCTTAAGGCTGATGCCGGAGTAGGCCCAAACACAACCGCATGGGAAAGCGGTTTTACACCTAAGTTATGCACAACACAGTTTAACCCCTCAAACGCACCATTAAACATGATTTCAATGCCGAAAATAAAAACGTAATGTATAATTTTTCTTTGTCTCTCCCATGTCACAAAATGCCCATATAAAGTCAACCATTTAGAAATAAAATCTAGGGCATCCAGTAATACCCCTCTTTGTAAAATAGGATTATTGCTTACCCTATTCCCATACAGGGAAATAAATGTTAGCCATTTCTGATATACCAAGTCTCCTCAGAATAAAAAGGCTGCACATACCTTAAAGCTGCTTGTAGCATGAAACCGGTCTCCACACTGAAGATGTCTCATGTTTACCTTCAGAAGTTTTGTGGGAACCAGCATAGATCTTAGTTACAACTGCTAAGATCATCAACCTCAGGGCAGAAATCTTCTTCCATATCCCCCTGAGGAAAATAGTACTCACCGGTACCATTTAAAATAAACAACTTCTTGATTGAAGAAACTAAAATTAACACCTCACTTTACCATGTCTTCCTAGAATAACACAGGCAAAGAGAATGACTGGGGGTGGAGGGGAAGGGAGGAGCTATACATACAGCTCTGCTGTGGTGATCTTTGCCACTTCCTGTTAGCAGGAGGATAATATCCCACAAGTAAGGATGAAATCCGTGGACTCGTCGTATCTTGTAGAAGAAAGACAAAATTCTTGGAATCCAAACCCTACTCCAAGATTAGCCCTTGGATTCAAACCAATAGAGATATTTCCTCCATATATTATGGTAAATCTTCCTAGTAACAGGCTTACGTGCCTGAATCATAGTCTTAATTACTGACTCAGAGAACCCATGCTTAGATAGAATCAAGCGTTCAATCTCCAGGCAGTCAGCTTCAGAGTAAAGAGATTTGGGTGGAAGAAAGGCCCCTGAAGAAGTCCTTCCTCAGAGGTAACCTCCATGGAGGTAGAGACAACATCTCCACCAGATCTGCATACAGATCCTTCGAGGCCAAGCTGGAGCAATTAGGAAAACAATGCCCTTTCCTGCTTTATGCAGGCGATCACCCGAGGAAGAAGAGCAAATGGAGGAAACAGATAGGACATGCTGAAATTCCAAGGGACTGCCAATGCATCTATTAGGAAGGCCTGAGAATTCCTCAATCTGGAACCGTACTTCGGAAGCTTAGCATTCTGTCGAGACGCCATCAGATCCAACTCTGGAATCCCCCATTTGGAGACCATCTCTGGATGAAGTTCCCATTCCCTGGGATAGAATGTCTGCTTAGGAAATCCGATTCCCAGTTGTCTACGCCCGGTATGTGGATAGCAGAATGACAACAACTGTGAGCCTCCACCCACTGAATGATCCGAGACACCACCCTCATGGCTAGAGAGCTCTGAGTTCCCCCCTGGTGGTTGATGTAAGCCACAGAAGTTATGTTGTCCGATTGGAACTTGATGAACTGGCTCAAGGCCAACTGAGGTCAAGCAAACAGTGCGTTGAAAATTGCTCTCAGTCTCAACTCTAAGACTCGGTAGCACAGACTTCTCTTGAGACCAAAGCCTGTGCCTTTAAAGAATTCCAGACTGCTCCCCAGCCCACTAGACTGGCGACCGTGGTAACTATCACCCAAGAAGGCCTCCGAAAGTAGGTGTCCTGAGACAGGTGTTCCAGAGAGATCCACCACCGAAGAGAGACCCTCGTCTACTGATCTAGAGTTAACTTTGGGGATAAATCCACATATTCCCCATTCCACTGACTGAGCATGCACAACTGCAGAGCTCTCAGATGAAATCGAGCAAATGGAACGATGTCCATGGTGGCCACCATTAGACCAATTACTTCCATGCATTGGGTGATTGAAAGTAGAGCCATCCCCAGCAAGGCTCAACAAGAGGAAAGGAGTTTCGCTATTCTGGCCTCTGTGAGAAAGATCTTCATCAGAACTGAATCTATGATCGTTCCTAGGAAAACCACCCTTATCGCCGGGACCAGGGAGCTCTTTCCCCAATTTATTTTTCATCCGTGAGATTGGAGGAAAACCGGAAACATCTCCGTGTGAGATGTTGCTTGATGAAAAGTCGGCGCCTGTACCAGAATGTCGTCCAGGTAGGGAGCCACTGCAATCCCCATGGACCGAACCACCGCTAAGAGAGCTCCTAGATTTTTTGACAATATCCTGGGAGCCGTGGATAGGTCGAAAAGGTAGGGCCACAAACTGGAAGTGTTGGTCGAGGAAGGCAAACCTCAGGAACTTGCGATGATCCCTGTGAATGGGAACATGCAAGTATGCATCCTTTAGGTCTATGGTCGTCATGAATTGTCCCTCTTGAATGAGAGGAAGAATCGTACAAATGGTTTCCATCTTCAAGGATGGGACCTTGAGGAACTTGTTTAGACATTTTAAGTCCAGGATTGGTCGGAAGGTCCCCTCTTTTTTGGGTACCACAAACAAATTTGAGTAAAACCCCAGACCCTGTTCCTGCTTTGGAACAGGAACAATCACTCCAAGTGACGAGAGATCTTGAACGCAATTCAAGAACGCCACTCTTTTTATCTGGACTGCAGATAATCTGGAAAGGTGAAACCTGCCACTGGGAGAGCAATTCTTGAACTCCAACTTGTAACCCTGGGAGAACGTCTTAGTCGTCTTAGTCAGACTTAAGAGAACTATAACAGCCTGCCCCCTACCTGATCCAAGCCTGGTTCAGGGGCAACCCCTTCATGCTGTGGGGTTTTTAGATTGCTTCTTCTTGTTGTTCCGGCTGGGTCTCTGAATCATCCAGAGTAGCTAAAACCTCCTTTAATAGTAACCGAAGGTGTTCAAGCTGAAACCTGAAGGAAACTCCTTCACCATCAGACAAAGGAATTATACTGTCCAAATCTGAGATCTCACCCTCAGAATGAGAGCCTTCCTCATCTTCAGATCTATTAGGAACCTGAGACTCGTCAGGGACAGACACCTTATTCTCTGATTTCCTCTTGTGCTTCCCCGAAAACCTGGAAAACTCGGCTAACGCTGCAGATACCGCTGAGGATACCTGCGCAGCAATCTCTGCCTTTAAAAACACTCCACTAGGAGTTAGCGAGGAACCGTAGGACACAGTGTTAGATGCCAAAGATGCTTGGGACACAATAGGAGATAGCCCTGGTAACACCTGGACAGCATCCTCCTGAGAGACAGACTCCACATTAAAAAACGTATCTTTACCCTGTAATATAAGTTTAACACAGGAAGAACAAAAATGCATGGGTGCTGCAATTTGTGCCTCTAAACACAATACACAAGGGTTAAATTGAGCAGGTTCCTGATCCATGTCAGACATGCCTGTCACTATCCCCACGGTCTTAACCGTATGTCAGAATAAACCCCAGACTATGAAAAGTTGGAACAAAAGGTAAGAGCTGGTAAACAGTTAATGCCCTGCTTCAAGCTCTATTACTGACTAAAGGGGGGGAAATAAAACCGCTACTTTAAATTAATAGACAGGCTATGCTTGAATGAGCGTTGTCGCTCCGACTAAAGACTCCCTCCACACCTCAGTATACGGAGATACCTCCTTATCACTACCGCTTGCTCTGACGTCTTCTTATAGCGCTATGACTGTTGAAGTTCCCACACAAACACAGCCGCAACGAAGAGATTCAACTCCATAGTGAACGGTGCAGAGAGGCAGGGCCGATTACGTGACTGAACGTAGAGGCGCAAAAAACTTCCTGCAGTACAGGGAAGGAGGGGGGGGGGGTGGCCAAGCCGTTCTACACGTCGCCATTGTGTGAATAAGCCAATTTAAACAAAATAAAGTAAAAAGCACCCAACACACACAAAAAGAGCCCTCTGATTAAATTAAAATAACTCTAAACGTCTCTCAAACACTGTGCCTGCAGACATGTCTTAGAGAAGCCCTTACACCAGGGTGAGCTAAAAGGGTCCCTATACACATAGTTAGGTGTACAACATTCTAAGTGCCTTTTCTCCCATCTGGAAGACTAGCACTTACCTGTGCAGCTGTCCGACATGAAGACAGTCCCTAGGCATGAGAGAACACCTCTTCCTCACAGCGACCTGGCCAAAATGCAGATAACAAAGTAACCAACATTGGTATCTGAAAATAGGGCAGCAAATGTGGGGAAAACGGATCAAGTCCCTTTGCAAGTTCCCCACTGCTTTAAAGCCACCACAGCTTGACCGCAAAGACTAACATGGAGCATAGCTATACCCTGAAACTTGCTTGAAGTAATCCATGTTCTTCATAAAAAAATTACTTTAATTACACACTAAACTTAACAGTTTTACTATGGTGCTCTTTGCCTCCTCCTGATGGCGAGCAGTGATATTCCCAACAGTAATTAAGATGAACCCGTGGACTCACCACATCTTTAGAAGAAAAGTTATTTTTCAAATAACTCCTGAATATACTACCCTTCAGTTTGAGATCATGACCTCTTGTTCTTAAATTTTTATGTAAAATACAGCCTCAGCTTTACTAAGCCCTTTAATATACTTTAAAATTGGTATATAACTTCTTTACCTTCTCTCCTCTAAGCTATACATATTTAGGTCATTGAACCTCTTTCCTGATTGGTTTTAATTTTTAGACCATGTACCATTTTGGTAGCCCTCCATTGCACAGATTCAAGCTGTTTATATCATTCTGGAGATATGGCCTCCAGAACTGCATACAATATTCAAGATGAGGCCTAACTAATGACCTGTAAAGTGGCATAAGAGCCTTAATATTTCTGCTGCAAATACCTCTACCAATACATCCAAGCTTTCTGCTGGCCTTACTCACTGCAATACTTCCCTAAATGCATAGTTTTACACTTTGAGGAACACCACTAGTAACAGCCCCCTCTGCTGAATGTATTTAATTTACTAAGACACGGCCTTCCTCTCCTCCTAGAAGAACCGCCTCAAGGGAATCTTAACTTGAACCCGGCTGAGCCTTCTCCTAGCCGCTCTACTTGCTGTCGGTTTTGAATACTGACTTAATGGTTTGTTCATTTGGAGAACATTCTTGTTTGGACTTTACTGGCTATCTAACAAGAGACATTCCACAGATGGACTGATAAGTATATGTTTAGTTATATTATGTTTCTAATTGTTTACTGTTTTTTTTTTCCTTTTGAAATGTTGAAAATGTTATTACCACCCCATGCAAAGGGCTCATTATACTAGTTAGGGCATGGTTGTCTTGGCAATATACAACTAGGAACTGTTTACCAAGTTGCATGCTGACAAGCCTGCAATGTTTATTTGTGTCATCTTCCTTAGATTCCTTTTATTGTGTTGTACTCGCAACACTCTTTATAAACATTAGATCACCTCACTGTACTTACAACACTAGATTATGCTTGATCTACATGCTGATTACACAATGCTCTCACTCTACACATATGTTCCCATAGATTGACCTACCTCACGAACAGCTGAAGCCTTACGCTAGTTGCCCCCTACATACCTGTAACAGTGATTAGGATATTATGTTTCTAATTGTTTACTGTTTTATTTAAAATGTTGAATATGCTATTACCACCCCTGCAAAGGGCTCATTATACTAGTTAGGGCATGGTAGCCTCAAAAATATACAACTATTTAACAAGTTACATGCTGAAATGCCCACAATGTTTATTTGTGTCATCTTTCTTAGATTCCTTTTATCGTGTTGTACTTGCAACATTCTCTATAAACATTAGATCAACCCACTGTACTTAAAACACTAGATTATGCATGACCTACATGCTGAATAAACAATGCTTTCACTCTACACATATGCTCCCATCCCATCTGCTTCACGAACATCTAAAGCCTTACACTAGTTGCCCCCTACGTATCTGTAACAGTGATTAGGTAACAACCATACAGTCCTGTCTATCCGAGCTTTAGTCTAGTCTCAGGTACACTCTTACTCTACAACTTTGTTCTCCTATCTGCATAAACTGACTCAGAACCGTTAGACTTGAACTTCTTTAGTGACACACGCTCATACACTAAGCTCATCCTACCCCAGCCCTCTAGTTGGAACACTGTCCTATTTATTTAAGTGGTCTCAGACCGCACTACAGATGGATTACTGGTGGGCAGTCACCTGTGACCACTCACTTTTATTTACTTACCTTTTATAATACTCAATTTCCCAATTATTGTTTTAACCCCGTCTTATTTGCGACTACCCTCCCGGCAACACATATTTGATAGGCACTTAAGTGTCCTTACTTAGAATTTTTCTATCATAACCTATTCCACCTCACCCTCCCTTACATAAGGGACCCCTTCTTTGAAGGGGACTACCAAAGCGGTTTATCTTGTCTATACCGCACTCCGCTTTTTCTCTTAATACTTCAACAACATCACCTTCCTTTTTCATATTGGCTGCGGAGTGCTGAACCCCTCCCTCACCCACCTCTCCTCCCCTCTCTTTTAACTTTACCCCCTCTTCCTTTTTTTTTTTCTTTCTCTTCTCTCTCTCCCTTCTCCTCCTCTTTTCTCCTTTTATATTGTATGTATGTCTCTCTGTTATTCTTAACCTCCAGCACCCCCCTCTTACGTCCACATATATATCAACAACATGACTGACTTGTACATCACACAACGTTAGGGGCCTCAATTCACCCAATAAGCGTAGCAGACTTCTAAGACATCTCACACATGCCAAAATTCTAATTGCATTCCTCCAAGAGACCCACTGGATAAATGGCTCTCCTGTCCCCTTCAAATCCAAGCTATACCCGGTGGTTGAGACGGCGTCCTTTTCTGGTAAATCCATAAAAACTTACTATACGAGAAATTAGATATCCACACTGACCCACAAGGTCGCTTTCTTGTTTTGAACTGTAAACTTGAGGGAGTCCCTTACACTCTTGCATCTTATTACGGCCCAAACACGGGCTAGGTAAGGTCCCTCAGAAAGTTTCTTCGTTTCTTGAACGAACACAAACTAGGTACTTTACTCCTAGCCGGAGACTTCAATATGGTGTCTGATACTCTCTTAGACGCTCCTCAAAACATAGAGCAGGGGATCCTTCTTTGACCTTAGTTTCCAAGCAGTTTAACACTCTAATTGCACAATATGGCCTATTTGACATCTGGCGCTCTTTACATCCGAACACGAGGGACTACTCGTACTACTCTATGGTCCATAATTCCTACTCACGGATCGATTTTATGTTCTGTGAGTCGCGTCTGCTTGATTTGATTCAGTCAGCGCATATGCCATGTTGTGTATGGTCGGACCACTCTCCAGTACACATTACAATGGACTCCCCCACGGTATTCGTTTCTAGACCCCCTTGGAAACTACCGGAATTTCTCTTTGCTGATATAAACAATGTCAATACGATACGCAGGGAGATCCAGAGCTTCCTTGCGATCAATGACAATAATATGGTTACTGACTATTGCCTTTGGGCCTCACTTAAGGCCTACATCCGAGGCATATTTTTTAAACTTCAATCTCAACATAAGAAAAGCCGAGGAGAGACTCTCGCTCAATTGCACATTCAAATTCGCGAGCTTGTCTCCCACCATAAATCCACTCTTGACCCCACTATTTTAGCCCAAATCGACTATCAAATCTAAGATTGCTAACTTAGAAAACGTCAGGCTCTAATGGCATATACAGAAAACCAAACAAATGTACTATTCTAAGGGAAATAAGGCTGACCGTCTTTGAGCCAATAAACTAAGGCAGCAAACAGCAGACGCCCGTATACCCTATCTTAAAACAGCTGATGGAGTGATTCGGCTTCCAACTGACATAGGTAAAGGGTTTGCTAATTATTACAAAGGCCTATATAATCTCGGGAGTTCCCAAGATTCCCCTGCCCCTACCTCTTCAGTAGTTAACGATTTTTTAGATCCACTCTCCCTTCCCACCTTGAATGATGACCAGAGAGGTTTTCTGGACGCGCCTATAACTTCTTTAGAACTTACCCAAGCAATCAAATCTTTAAAATCCCATAAAGCCCCAGGCCCAGATGGCTATACTGCCATCTTTTACAAGAGTTTTGGCCCCTCAATCATCCCCTAATTACCAGAGTGTTTTCCCTTGCCAGACAATCAGGGAGCTTTCCCCCCGAGTTCCTAGGAGCCACCATAGTAACGATACCAAAACCTGGAAAAGACCCTACCACCTGTGCCAATTTTAGGCCTATATCCCTAATCAACTTAGATGTAAAGCTGTTTGCCAAAATCTTAGCCACTAGATTAAACCATATTCTTCCATCCTTAATAGATTGGGACCAGGTGGGATTTACGCCAGGTAGGGAAGGCCCAGATAATACCAGGCGCATCCTGAACATCTTTTTCGAAGCCAAACGAGAACATATACCCTGTGTCACGTTGGCCCTCAATGCTGAGAAAGCATTTGACAGGGTCAACTGGCTTTACTTATTTGAAGTCCTCAAAAAGTTTAGATTCCCCTCCCATTACCTCACGTATATCAAAGCGTTGTATGCTTCCCCATCAGCGTCAGAGGTCTAGGTTTCATGTCCCCTTCTTTCCCAATTACCAACGGGACAAGACAGGGATGTCCCCTATCCCCTTTAATTTTTGCCTTAGTTATGGAACTCCTTGCTGCGGCAATTAGATCTAACCCAGCGATTGAAGGGGTGACAATCGCAGGAATCCCCCAAAAAACAGCGTTGTTCGCCGATGATCTTACTATATTTATGGGGAATCCTACCCATTCCCTTCCTGCCCTTATGGACCTTTTACACACCTTTGGAACAGTTTCTCACTACAAGTTAAATGTCAATAAGACAGATGCTTTCACAATGAACATTTCTCAAACCGAGTATGCTTCTCTTAAGCGGCAATATTCGTTTAACTGGTCACAACACCGGATTAAACATCTAGGAGTATTCCTATCTTGGAATGTCACTACTATAGTTGAATCCAACTTTTACCCTCTTCTGCATTCCTTTCAAAACTCAGTAGAGCGCTGGAATGTTCCCTGTATCTCATGGTTAGGAAGGGTTGCAGCTTTTAAAATGACTCTCTTACCAAAGTTGACCTATCTGTTTAGAACCTTACCTATACCTATACCCAAATCTCTTATAGGGAAATTCCAGTTGCTCTGTAATAAATTTATTTGGAAATTTAACCGACCACGAGTAGCTACAAAAAACCTACAACTTCCAGTGCTGAGTGGGGGCGTGGGCGCCCCTAACCTAGCGTGTTATCACGAGGCTTCAAGGTTAGCCCATATTCTCCCATGGAATATGGATGCTTCGGAGTGCAAGTGGTGGAAAATAGAGCAGGCGACTCTTCCTGACTCGCTCACTCTTTCAGATTTGCTTTGGATTCCCAAGCATACCCGAACTTCTTTTCATATCCAGAATTTTATAATCCTGTCGGCGTTACGTTTCTGGGATAAAATCCGATCCCTACCACAGATTGCTCCGCATCCCTCGCCGGTCCATACGCTGTCGGGCCTTCTTCGGGCTCTTAAGGACTCACATCCTTCACTATGGCAATCGCATGGCATTTCCACTATTGAAGATCTTTTCCCAGGAGGACAACTAATGTCACCGGCTTCCTTTACCTCCACATACCATCCTACTCAGCTACTTCAATTTGAGTTCTGGAGGCTTAGAAGCCTTCTCCATTCATGGGGGTTTACAACATTTCCTTTACGGGCTCTTACTAATTGGGAGCGGCGTTGGGCTACAGCTCGGAGGATTCCCAGATCACTATCCATTTCCTATCAAGATTTGCTTAACCCCCCTGATTTTTTATAAATCGTCTTACATTGTGTCGTGGGAGAGGGATCTGTGCTTCCACGCCTCACAGGAGGAGTGGACCAGGGCCACGTTTCTCACAAAGCAGGCTATTCACTGTATCACCTTATTAGAGCTACACCTCAAAATTTACACCCAGTGGCATCTCACTCCTCTACGGCTTTTCAAAATATCTCCCCTAAATTCTCCGCTATGCTGGAGGGAATGTGGGGAAGTAGGCTCACCGTTACATGTATGGTGGGGATGCCTCATACTGCAGCCTCTCTGGACAATGCTCTCCCGCAAGTGTCCTGTTCTCGATTCCGCTATATGGACCAAGCCACAAACCATACTTTTTCATTTGTCAATTGAGACCCCCCTCAATCCTAGAGGGTTGTTTACTATCTACCTAATGATGGCCATTAAGCTCTCGATTGCTCGACTATGAAAACAGACTTGGCCTCCCTCCTGGAATGATATAACTAAAATCATGGATTACTTGGAGGTTATGGAGAGCCCTATCTTTACCATCAATAACAAGACGACCTTACATGTTCAGACTTGGGAAATTTGGAGACACATTAAATAGGTCCTGAACTCAGTGTATATAGAGGTCCGGTTGAATATATAGGTTTTAGTATCCTCTTCTGTCTGTCTTTCTCTTCCTTCCCCCCTTTTTTTTTCTCCCCTTCCTCTCTTACCCCTCGGCACTCCGCTGCACATTCATGTTTCTCCTGTAGTCTTTTTTTTTTTTTCCACACGGTTTAATTACCAGACACCTAGGCTTAAAGAATACTTCCACTCTTCCATACCCACAATACATATAGTGTGATCTCACAACTTCTGATACCATTTCCTACTTTTTATGTACGCCTAGACTACTGTTATTTCAGGTTGGTATTCTGTTTATTTTGTTATTGATTATTCCTGGTTGAAGTTATCAACACACATTCCATTATAAAACTGAGGGTTTTTTTTTTTGTTTATAACGAGATCCATGAGTGATCGCCTGTATTTCAGGAAGCCTTTTTTTTTAGACTTATGTTGAGGGTCGACAGGGGCCTCTCACATTGCTTGTAAGGCTTAAAAAAGTGTAAGGCATGTAATATATATTGTATACTATCCTTCAATATTGTATTGTCATTTCGTACGTCCTTTGTTTTTTTTTAAATTTGTATGCCTTTTCCTTTAAACCTCAATAAAAAAAAGAATTTAAAATAATTTACTAAGACACTCCACTCTGTTTTCCATCCTTAAGCCAGCATTCTATCCAGTTCACAATTTTTGAGTCTAGACCAAGGAGTTACAGTTTGTTGTGTGGGATGGTGTCAAATGCTTTGCTGAAATCTAGATATGCTACATCAACTGCTCCACCCTTATCTGATGCTTTTGTTACATAATCAAAGAAGTCAATTAGATTAGTCTGACATGATCTATCCGAAGTAAATCCATGCAGATTTTGGTCCTCTATATTGTTTGTCTTATGTAAGTCATAATTCTTTATTTTAAGAGACTTTCCATTAATTTCCCTACTACTGAAGTTAAACTAACTGGCCTATAGTTACCAGTTTCCCCCCTACTGCCCTTTTTATGAAGAGGTACTACATTCGCTATTCTCCAATCAGCTGCAACAACTCCTGTCAATAGCAACTGATTAAACAGATCAATTAATGGGGCAGTTAGCACTGTTCGAAGTTCCTTTAAAACCCTTGGATGAATATTATCAGGACCAACTGACTTTTTTACATTTATTTTTGATAATGGCAACAAAACCTCATCCACTGAAAAAAGATAAGTGCTAAGCTAATTTCCATTGTTTTGTAGGATCCCTTAAATGGACATTATACACATTTTTTTGCATAAATGTTTTGTAGATGATCTATTTTATATAGCCCCTTAAAGTTATTTTTTTGTGCTTATTTTTAAATAACATTGCTCTGATTTTCAGACTCCTAACCAAGCCCCAAAGTTTTAGGAGAATACAGAATCTTTGAGACAGTCTGCAATTTGCTTATCTCCTTCTACTATTCTACCATCACCTGTTTAAAATGTTACTATTCCAACATTAGTTTTTCTTCTTTCACTGATATATCTAAAAGTGGATTTGTCCCCATGTTTTACTGACTGCTATCTTCTCTTCTGCATGAGCTTTACCCTTACTAATTGCTTAGTCTTTTTATGTTGGAGTCTCCATATTTGCATATCATCATCTGTGTGTGTCTAATTCTTATAAGCCATCATTTTTGTCTTTACAGCATGTGCTACTTCTTTGGAAAACCATATTGGTTTCCATTTTCTTTTACAAACATGTCTAACACAGTGTGCGGTTGCATCTAAAATGGCACCCTTCAAAAATTCCCACTGTTCTTGAACTCCTGTAATAAGAGTTTATCCTTTTAAATAGTTGTTTAGGTATTCTACCATGTAAAAAAATAAAATGTATGCTTACCTGATAAATTAATTTCCTTCTTGGGAGTCCACAGGAACATTCATAACCTATGGGAAATACTTAACCTGGCCACCAAGAGGAGGCAAAGACATCCCAAACAAAGCAATACATATGCCTCCCACTTCCCCTACCTTGTAAGTAGTTCAATCCGAGGATAAAAAAAAAAGGTGAAGAGCGATACAAGGGGCAAAGAGGTGCCAACAACTGCTGCCACTACACAGCTTTCATTAGGACGGGGTCATGGACTCTTACTGCCAATAAGGAAATTTATTTATAAAAGGTAAGAATACATTTTGTTTTCCGCCATTTGGCAGTGAGAGTTCACAAAAACATTCATAACCTATGGGAAACCAATACCAAAGCTGTGGATTTCACAAATGTTCGGAAGGTAAAGTAGAGGAGGCAGTCCTAATCGTTAGGCACCACCGCTTGTAGAACCCTTCTCCCAAAGGATGCTTCTGCTGAGACAAAAACATCAAATCTATAGAACTTTGTGAAAGCGTGCAATGAAGCCCAAGTTGCAGCCTTGCAAATCTGTTCAACTGAGACTTCATTCTTGAAGTTCCAAGAAGTAGATATTGCACAAGTAAAATGTGCAGTGATTCATGAAGGGGGCTCCGGACCCACCTTCTTGTAAGCCATGCGAATCAGACTTTGCAAACAAGGAAAGAGTAACAGCTGAGGCCTTCTACCCCAGCGCTTATCAGTATACAGGATGAATAAGGAAGATGATTTACTCCATAGCAGCATGAAGGAAAAACGCTCGGAACACATCCAAGTTATGTTAAAAATCACCCTTTGGAGGATGACAGTTTGGGACAAAGCGAAGGAACCACAATACCCTGGTTAATGTTGTGAGTATTGACTACCTTGAGTAGGAAAACTATTTTCGTCCTAAACACAGCTTTATCTAGATGGATCACTAGGTACAGTGGATCACACATCAAAGCTGAAACTGACACTCTGCGAACAGAGGAAATAGCTAACAAGAAAAACACTTTTCAAGTGAGTAACTTAATATCAACAGCATACAGAGGCTCAAATGGAGCCCCTTCTGAAGAACTTTAGGAAATACTTTTATGCTCCATGGAGGAGCAACAGGTTTGAAAACAGGTCTTATTAGGCCAGAGCCTGAATAAACTACTGAACGCCTGCAAACGAGTCAACTTCTTATGAAACAGAACAGAAAGGGCAGAAACCTGACCCTTCATAGAAATGGCCGATAGGCCCTTCTGGATAAACTGCAAAATACACAGTTTTCACTCTACGCCAAGAAAAACTACGCTGGTCACACCAGTGAAGTCTTCCAGACCTTGAAGCAGATGCAACTGGTGACAAGCCTTCAAGCCTGGATAAAAGTATCAATCATTTTGTCAGAGAAGCCTCTCTGAGCCAAGATCAACCGTTCAATCTCCAGGCAGTAGGCCTCAGAGTATCTTGGTTTTGGTAAAAGAATGGACCAAGAGTTAGCAGGTCCTGATGAAGAGGCAACCGCCAAGGAGGAGCAGACAACATGCTCACTAGGTCTGCGTAACAAAAGCAGGAAGCCATAAGACCTATCGCGGGAGCACCTCATCTGTGAGTGATCTCCAGAAACACCTCCTGATTTAGAGACCACTCCCCTGAGTGGAGAGTCTGTCTGCCCAGGAAATCTGCTTCGCAATTCCCCACACCTGGGATGTGGATAGCTATAATTTGATATTTATGTCTCTCCGCCCACAGCAGGATTTGAGACACTCCTGCATCACCAGAGAGCTCTGTGTGCCACCCTGATGGTTGATAAAGGTCACGGTAGTGATGTTGTCTGATTGGAATTGGATATAACGGACGGAACCTAGCTGGGGCCACATTAGAAGCACATAGTATATGGCTCTCAACTCGAAAATGTTGATAAGAATTGATACTTCCTCCTGATGCCAAGTCCCTTGGACTCTCAGGGAACCCCCCACCGCACCCAAGCCGGACATACTTGTGTCTGTGGTGATAATCACCCAAGAGGGGCGTCGGAAACACGTCCCTAGTAAAACTGGAGTTGGGGACTGCCACCAAGTGAGACTCCCTCTTGTCTGGGCACCCAGGCAGATGACCTGCAACAGATCTGAATGATCTCGATTCCATTGTCTGAGCTTACACAACTATAGTGATCTCCGATGAGCGTGAGCAAACGTTATAGCATACGAAGCTGCAACCATAAGACCATGCATTTTGCTACCAGAGTTTGAGTATTAGAGTGAAACAGCCAACATGCCATCTGAAACTTTTCTCTGTGCTAATCTGTGAGGTAGATGCGCGCACTGACAGAGTATATGATTGTTCCCAGAAAGCTGGGGCGAGGGAGCCCTTTTTCAGATTGACCTTCCAACCGTGTGCCCGAAGAAACTAGAGTATTCTCTCCATGTGGTCCTGAGCCATTGGCAAAAATGGAGTCTGAACCAGTTAAGGAGCTCTCAGCACCTTGGTGAAGACTTGGGGTGCCATAGCCATTTCAAATGGGAGCGCAACAAACTGGTAGTGCTTGTCTAGGAAAGCGAACCGCAGAAAAACGGTAGTGATCTCTTTGGATCGGAATGTGAAAGTATGCATCCTTCAGGACTATTGTAGTTATGAACTGACCAGGAGAAGGATGGATCTTATTGTTTCCATCTTGAAGGTGGGAACCCTTACAAACCTCTTGAGACCCTTCAGGTCCAGAATAGGGCGTAACGTACCCTACTTCTTGGGGACCACAAAGAGATTGGAGTACTCTCTGATGGGGGAACTGGAACCATCAAGCCCATGGCCATGAGGTCATCCACACAGTGGAGTAGTGCCTCTTCACTGGATTTTCCGAAACCCAAAGGTCCTGAAAGGACGGAGCCTAGTCCCTCTAAAACAAAGATACTCATCCCCCCCCCCCCACTACCTGATCCCAGGTCAGGGGCGAACCCATCATGCTGACTTATTGTCCTGGGAAGCCTTTTTTGGCTGCTTGCTCTTGTTCTACCCTTGGGTGGGCTTCCAGGTAGTCCTGGGAGAATCTATCTTAGGCAATTCCGCGCTCCACTGGTTTCTTTTAGGGCAAAAAGCATGAAAACATACCACTGTACAACCTTTAGATTTAGACTTCTTGTCCTGCGGTAGGAAAGCTCCCTTTCCACCTGTAACCATAGCTATAATAGAGTCCATACCCAGACCGAACCGGGAGTTGCACTCAAAAGACAAGGATAGTAGACTTGACTTAGAAACTGTATCCGACGACAACGATTGAGCTACAATGCCTTCCTGGCCAGAACTACAAAGCTAGAGTTTTTGGCATTGATGCAGGTAATTTGGAGAATGGCGTCCCTGATGAAGGCATTTGCCATCCTTAGGGATTGTATATGTTCCTGGATCTCCTCTAGAGGAGTTTCAACAGTAATCAGATTTGCTAAATATTTTAACCAGAAATTGGCGGCCCCCATTCTCTGCCGCTATTCCGACCGCTGGTTGAAACAGGGAGCCCAACTGCAGGAACACCCTTCTTAGGTGTCCCTCAAGCCTTGTATCTAGAGGTTTCTTAAAGGAAGTGCTTTCCTCAAGCGGAATGGTAGTGCGCTTAGCCAACATGGATATGGCCCCATCAACTTTAAGAACACTAGTCCATATCGCCGATGGGGTGAAGGGAACCCCCGTCTCTCCCATTCCTTGAAGATGATCTCCGCTATAATAGGGGGTCCAGGAAATACCTCAGGAGCTCTAGGTCTCAAAACCGATGCAAGTCTCTGAACTTGATCCTGCGCCGGAACCCCCAGGGTAGATAAAATGCTCTTAAGCCAGAGCCTTAACTGCTCCACCTAGAAACTGATTGTACCCTCCTCAGAGTTCACTTCCGACTCTCTTTCAGAAGAGTCAGAGGAAGGAAGTTCTACTTAAGAGCTGACTATGCGTTCGTCATCAGAAGGTTGCCCATGACTCTCTGTTGTGGCCTCCACCAAATAATTTTGGCTACGTACTGTAGAACAATGTTCAGTCTTTCTTTTCCCTGCTATAGCCATAGCGCTCAAGGCAGCAGACACAGCAGTCTGTATACGGGTTTGTGAGATAGTTGGGTTAAGAGCCTACCCCAGCCTGGGTCGTACCTCTATTTTCGCAGTGCCCTGGGGCAACCGTGGTCACATTCATGGGCTGTTGGAATTCTGCATCAGCCAAAACTTGCATTTAATTTGCAAAGCATCTCTCTCTGCCTACCTCCATGACACAAGGCAAAGAACTACTGGGAGTGTAGGGGAAGTGGGAGGAATATTTATTGCTTTGTTTGGGGTGTATTTGACGACTCCTGGTGGCCAGATCGAGTATTTCCCAAAGGTTATGAATGTCCTTGTGGACTCTTACTACCAATAGAAGGAAATCAGCCTTCCTAAAGTCAATAGCTTTTGTTTTTTAATCTGGGTGGACAGTGTCGGCACATGAATACTAAACTCAACCAAACCGATTGATGATCACTGGATCCTATATTGTCACTTACAGACATGTCTGAAATGGTATCACTGTAAGTATTAAATGTAATATAGCCTAATCTCGAGTTGATTCCTTAACTAATTGCTTAAGTGATTCCCCCTTGCAAGGATTCAAGAATATACCTGCTTCTGGCTGTTCTAGCAGAGGGAATCTTCCAGTCCAATAAAGGGTCAATTTATCAAAGGCTTTGCGTGCATTCGCCCCCCTACGACTACAGGTTCTCACAAGAGAATCTGTAGTCCTGTATTTATCTAGCAGCGGTCATGCTTCCCTAACCTCTCCTCCACAACTCTTAGGTGGAGAATTTCAATCTCCCCGGTCCGAGCAGCGTATGTACGCCCCTGTCTGTCATCGCTTGATAAATTGAGCCCTAAGTGTGGGTTCACTTAACCCCTTAATGACCACAGCACTTTTCCATTTTCTGTCCGCTTGGGACCAAGGCTATTTTTACATTTCTGCAGTGTTTGTGTTTAGCTGTAATTTTCCTCTTACTCATTTACTGTACCCACACATATTATATACTGTTTTTCTCGCCATTAAATGGACTTTCTAAAGATACCATTATTTTCATCATATCTTATAATTTACTATAAAAAAAATATAAAATATGAGGAAAAAAATTGAAAAAAAAACACACTTTTTCTAACTTTGACCCCCAAAATCTGTTACACATCTACAACCACCAAAAAACACCCATCCTAAATAGTTTCTAAATTTTGTCCTGAGTTTAGAAATACCCAATGTTTACATGTTCTTTGCTTTTTTTGTAAGTTATAGGGCCATAAATACAAGTAGCACTTTGCTATTTCCAAACCATTATTTTTCAAAATTAGTGCTAGTTACATTGGGACACTGATATCTTTCAGGAATCTCTGAATATCCCTTGACATGTATATATTTTTTTTTAGTAGACATCCCAAAGTATCTATCTAGGCCCATTTTGGTATATTTCATGCCACCATTTCACCGCCAAATGCGATTAAATACAAAAAATCGTTCACTTTTTTACTAATTTTTTCACAAACTTTTGGTTTCTCACTGAAATTATTTACAAACTGCTTGTGCAATTATGGCTTAAATGGTTGTAAATTCTTCTCTGGGATCCCCTTTGTTCAGAAATAGCAGACATATATGGCTTTTGCATTGCTTTTTGGTAATTAGAAGGCCGCTAAATGCCACTGCGCACGACACGTGTATTATGCCCAGCAGTGAAGGGGTTAATTATGTAGCTTGTAGGGTTAATTTTAGCTTTAGTGTAGTGTAGTAGACAACCCAAAGTATTGATCTAGGCCCATTTTGGTATATTTCATGCCACCATTTCACCGCCAAATGCGATCAAATAAAAAAAAACGTTCCCTATTTCACAAACTTTAGGTTTCTCACTGAAATTATTTACAAACAGCTTGTGCAATTATGGCACAAATGGTTGTAAATGCTTCTCTGGGATCCCCTTTGTTCAGAAATAGCAGACATATATGGCTTTGGCGTTGCTTTTTGGTAATTAGAAGGCCGCCAAATGCAGCTGCATTTCACACGTGTATTATGGCTAGCAGTGAAGGGGTTAATTATGTAGCTTGTAGGGAGCTTGCAGGGTTAATTTTAGCTTTAGTGTAGAGCTCAGCCTCCCACCTGAAACATGAAACCCCCTGATCCCTCCCAAACAGCTCTCTTCCCTCCCCCACCCCACAATTGTCTCCGCCATCTTAAGTACTGGCAGAAACTCTGCCAGTACTAAAATAAAAGCTATATTTGGGCTTTTTGTGTGGGGTTTTTTTTTTAGCATATTTACATATGCTGCTGTGTAGGATCCCCCCTTAGCCCCCAACCTCACTGATCCCCCACCAAACAGCTCTCTAACCCTCCCCCTCTGCCTTAATGGGCGCCATCTTGGGTACAGGCAGCTGTCTGCCAGTACCCAGTTTAGTGAAAAATGTGCTTTTTTTTTTTAAAAAAAAAATGCCCTTTTCTGTAGTGTAGCTTCCCCCCCCCCCCCAAGACCAACCGCCCACCCCTTCCAGATCCCTTAGCTGTTTATTTACAGCTTTCAAAACTTTTTTTTTTACTTTTTCCAGCTTTATTTTTCTGCAGTGTAGCGGTTCCCTCCAGCTCCCGCCCCGTGCACGGGCCCGCCCCCCGTGCACGCACGCGCTCCTGTGCGTGCTCCCGTCTGTTCCGCCCCCGATCCCGCCCCCCTCCATTCGGCACATCGATGGCCGCCCACCCACCTCCCAGACTTGCTCCCACCCACAAACGATACCGGCCACCGATGTCCGGTGCAGAGAGGGCCACAGAGTGGCTCTCTCTGCATCGGATGGCCAAGGGGCGTTATTGCAGGATGCCTCTATATCGAGGCATCACTGCAATAACCGGAAAGCAGCTGGAAGCGAGCAGGATCGCTTCCAGCTGCTTTCCAGACCAAGGACGTACACCACACGTCCTCTGTCATTAACTGTATTTTTTGAGGACGTGTGGCGTACGTCCTTGGTCATTAAGGGGTTAATATGGGTGAACAAACATATAGCTTAAATTCTAGGTTTTGTTTACCTTCAGAACTTGGACAATTGCCTCTGTCCTGAAGGGGTTAAGATTGAGAAGGCATGACTTATTTACAATAACTACATCAGTGCTGTGTAAGCATTTAATTTAAAATGCCACATTTGGTTGGTGACCACATCTCAGAAATACTTTTTGACACTATAGTCTAAATTTTAAAAAAATATGCAACATATTTTCAGGTATATTTTCTTGCAATTTATGTCCATACACAAGTCAAAAAGCAATCGGAAACTTAAAAATATATTTGAAAAAACATATAAATGCATATTTATTTGCATATAAACCTCATTAAGTTTGAAGTTTGTCACTATAAAAATATAATAAACAAAGTATATTAAATTGCTTCATGTTATGCTTTAATGTGTGTGTGCTCAGATAACGAATCAGTATCACACAACCATTTTTTAAAATTTGTAATGCTATTTTGGCTTTCTTGCCCCACTGGTTACAATGGAGTACACCAGCATGCAAATGTAGAACTTAGCGAGTTTTAGCACAAATTAACCAATGTGTGACAAGTCTGCTATTTGTTTGAATAGCAGTATCACAGAGTATGCTTAGTATAAGCCTGGTGGAAGTATGACAAATGCAAGTGCCTACTGTCCCCTTCAACAATATACGCAGTTGCAATGGGCAGCGCGTGTAACATGCACAGTTAGTTTCGACACTTCATGTGATTCTGAATAGCGTATTTCAAGTGTATTTTAGACAGATATGACAGCATGCTTAATATGTAAAAATATATCTACTATAATGATATAAATACAATGCAAATTAGCAATGATTTAAATAAATATATACTATAGATGAGAGCTTGAGCATGGTAATGCTATGCATTTCTGTTCTTGCGCCTCCAAGAGTACACATTGATGAGGATGTGAATATAATGTATATGTATTGAAACATTCCTCCCTGGTTCTGATGCAGTACACATTTTTCAAAAAGAGTGCTCCAGATAAAATGCATTGAAGGAATGCATAGTGGTACATGGACCTTAGTTTAGATAAGCATGTACTAGTGAAATATGAACTCGCTCTTAAAAAAAACAAAAACAAAAAACTATAAAAAGAAAATATATGCTTACCTGATAAATTTATTTATTTTTTGACACGATGAGTCCACGGATCATCTAATTACTATTGGGAATATCACTCCTGCCCAGCAGGAGGCGGCAAAGAGCACCACAGCAAAGCTGTTAAATATCACCTCCCTTCCCTCCCAACCCAGTCATTCGACCGAAGTAAAGGAGAGAAAAGAAGTAACAAGGTGCAGAGGTGTCTGAAGTTTATAACAACCAACAACCTGTCTATCAAAAACGAAATAAATTTATCAGGTAAGCATAAATCTTCTTTTCAATGACACGATGAGTCCACAGATCATCTAATTACTATTGGGAATCAATACCCAAGGTAGAGTACACAGATGATACGGGAGGGACAAGACAGGGAACCTAAACTGAAGGCACCACTGCTTGAAGAACCTTTCTCCCAAAAGTGGCCTCAGCCGAGGCAAAAGTGTCAAATTTGTAGAACTTTGAAAATGTGTGAAGAGAGGACCAAGTAGCAGCCTTGCAAATCTGTTCCACAGAAGCTTCATTTTTGAATGCCCATGAGGAAGCAACAGCCCTCAAGGAATGAGCTTCATTTTTGAATGCCCATGAGGAAGCAACAGCCCTCAAGGAATGAGCCGTAACTCTCTCTGGAGAGTGCTGTCCAGCAGTCTCGTATGCAATATGTATGATACTCTTCAGCCAAAAAGAAAGAAAAGTAGCTGTAGCTTTCTGTCCCTTACGTTTTCCTGAGAAAACCACAAACAAGGCAGAAGACTGACAAAATCCTTTTTCGCCTGCAGGTAAAACTTTAAGGCACGAACCACGTCCAACTTGTGCAGAAGCCTTTCCTTCTGAGAGGTAGGATTAGGACACAAGGAAGGAACAACAATCTCCTGATTAATGTTCCAATCAGAAACTACTTTAGGAAGAAATCCTAGTTTAGTACGTAAAACTACCTTATCCGAATGAAAATTAAGGTAAGGGGACTCATACTGCAATGCCGAGAGTTCTGAAACACTGC
Source organism: Bombina bombina (assembly GCF_027579735.1). Classification (NCBI taxonomy): domain Eukaryota; kingdom Metazoa; phylum Chordata; class Amphibia; order Anura; family Bombinatoridae; genus Bombina; species Bombina bombina. The sequence continues at coordinate 453,581,124 of NC_069499.1, forward strand.
GAGCAGAAGAAATAGCAACAAGAAATAAAACTTTCCAAGATAACTTAAAGTGCCAGTAAACCTAAAAAATAATGTTATATGGGGGAACTTCCGGGTGGCGGCCATGATAGGCTGCATAATTACATACTGCTCCTGCATCCTATCTACTCTTGACTGAAATAACTATCTAATTCGCTCAAATAATAACTACATTAATAGATCTTCAATCCGCTTAGGAGCCTGCATTGGATAAGCCTAAAATTACCAAGATATCTGCAGTTTTGAGCTCCCGGAGCACGATAGAAGGTTGCGGCCTTCCCTACACCCCCCGGCGAGGCACATTTGGGCCTTGTCGTTAAGAGGCACAGAGTGCCGGTTGCAAGAAATTACTGGACTTATTGACTATCATCTACCTGCCAAAAGAATACCACCACACGTTTATTATGGAGATACCCTTTTTATTTAATGGGGGAGATACGCAGCCTGCTTGACGGACATTATGCTGCTCTTGCAGATACACTGAATAGGTCGGTATATGACTGTAGCAACAGCCCGGTCCCACAATCGTCTCAAACTGAGCCTGCTTTTATGGAAGGAGAGGAGGGTGGCGTTTTGGGGCCCCAGCGATCACCACTCTCCTTCAGTACCACTCTAGATGAAGTGCCCACAGAGACTATAAAGCCGGCAAAGCACTGTATGGAGATCCCCACTGCTCTATCCCCAACCGAGGCAGTTGAAAGCATGGAGCTTGAACCTACTATACCACACCCCAGGAATAGTTTAAGAGGGGACTCACATACGATCTCACTTGGAGTAGAGGGACAAGGTGTCACGCCCTGGCAGATGCAAGCTGTATGCCCTTCGGCGGGACCGAAGGCAAGTGCAATAGGAGCGGTCTTTTCTCCGCAGCAGATATTTGCAGAATATCTTCCCAGGCGACCCCTAACAGGCGATTGTGCCCAGATCATCATGTCCACTCACTCAAGAGTAGCGCACACCTTACAATCTCCCTACTTACTAGATGTCTGTTTTTGTGCAGCAAGCTGGGATCCCGGCGGGCCGCATTGAATTGCCTTCTGGGATCTCTATAGCGCAAGTAAGAGTGACTTATCCAGTATCAGCGTTTGTTGTCTAAATATGTACCGGACTGCTCCTTGGGATCCCTGCAGCGTGAGTAAAGGAGACCCAACACCAGTACCGATTTATGTTTGATAAAGCCATATTGGGACACTGACATTCGTTTTCCCATTATACACTTGACTGCCTTTTAAGATTATTGTAGCGTGGGTAAGGGGGATCTGGCTCCAATGTATACATATGTTAGCTAACGCTAAGCTGGGACACTGTGCCTGTTTCTACTTTCAGATGATCTGTTCACCGCTCTCAGGTCCCTTACACTGTTCATGTTTATTGGCTGCCTAACCAAATGCATTATGTTATTGCCTTCACCCTCACTGTTTACATCAGAATGTCAAGCATAGTAACACAGTACCTTAACCTATGTACGTTATTGGTGCAGCCCCACTTTGGCAATGCATATCTACAGTATACACATAATCGCTTAAGGATCATTTGTTGAGGGATTCTAGGCCCCTTACATTGTTTGGTTTTGACTTATTCACTGTTTAACAATGTACACCTGGGTTTACCTTTATCTTAAGTATGCTTCCATTTACCCACTCCCTAATAGCCTATAGAAGGATTATGCAGCTACCTCTGCATTTATACCCCTGAATGTCCTATAGCCTCTATTCCTTTCTGTACCCCCGTTGGGTCAATATATTATTTCAAGGTGGGGTCTTGCTACCAGCGGCCGAGGTGGTGGGATACCCATTTTTTCTTTATTCTTTTAAGTATTACTAGTTTTTTGCAAAGGCTATGGATGGCTTGTTGGTGTAATATATCTATTTCTCAATAGGAGACAGAATACCTTATTCTCAGTGTGTTATGGTGGGATCTTCCTTCATTATATATATATTTCTCATATTGGGTTTGGATCTAGGGATTCATCAGGTGGAACAGTCCTCCTTGTTTTATATTTAGCCCCCTCCTATCTATCAACCCTCACAACGTATATACCATAGTTGCAATCTCCAACTTTCAGAGTAGTTTTATAATTTTTGTTAGTATTTTAATGGCATATTCTGGCTACATGTAAGGCAGAGTCCTATTTCCAATCTTTTCTTTTCACCGCTATACCATCCTTATAACCTAAATATATGTTAAAAAGTATTTACTTACTATCTCCCAACCCTTATAACGTATTCATACATGATTACAATCTCCAAGTTTTAGTGTAGCTTCATATTATAGTCAGCATTCAAATGGTTTATTCTGGCTACATGTAAGGCAGAGTCCTACTTAATGTTATACCATCCGGTTAAACTATTGTACGTTAAAAAGTATTTACTCAAGCATGTTTTAATATAGTCTCAAAAAGCAAGAAAACCAGAGGTTCTTCATCTGGGGTCCATGAGTGGCCCTGACACATCAATGTTCACCTACCTTATATCAGGGTTAATGCAAGAGTGTGGTCCAAGAGTGGCCACTCAAACCATTTGGTAGGCATACAGGTTAAGTAACACTTACTGCTTATTTTGACAGAGTAGGTTGTCATTGATTATTTTGTGCATTTATCTGCTTTGTTTTAACAGCCTACCCTGTAACAATTTATTTTCTTCTATATGTCTGTTTTTATAGCTACCAAATGTATGTTTTGAAAAGAACCTCAAATAAAAAAAAAATAATGTTATATAATTCTGCACATAGTGCAGAATTATATAACATTATATTAGTGCTAGTTTTTTATTACAAATATATACAGTGATTTTTTATAAAAAGAAGAGGGTTTTCCAGACCCGTCCTCTGTGCTCTACTGAGCGGGTCTGGTTTTCCCTCAGAGCACATCGGGCCAGCTGTTTAGTCACAGCCCGGCCCGACCACGCCATTACATTCAATGCAGCTCGCTCCTGCTCTGTCTGATAGCAGGAGCGAGCTGCATTGAATGTAATGGCGCCGGGTTGTGAATGTCAGGCCGGGTTGTGAACAGAAAGGGATTGGTGGTTCCACATTGGCATCAAAACATAAAGAGCAAGTGACACTTTGTAAGGCCTCTTGGTCCATTCTGACTCACAATGAAACCATTTTTCATAAAAGGTAAAAATCTTTTAATAAAATCAAGCAAACAAAAAAACATTACTGTCCCTTTAAATTTTAAACAGTAACTTTTTTCCTTTTAATTATTTATTAAAACTAGACAGGATAGAAGGCTTAACTAACAGTGCAGAGCACCTCCACAATACTTTGCTGAGGTGCCTACCAGACAATGAACCCTCTGAGCAGGAGCCATTCCCACACTGTCAGATCCGGAACTCGCAGCAGCAGAAGACGACAGTCTCTGTCTAAACGCGCATATGAATTATGAGATGCGTATTAGAAAGAGACCAGCAGAAGAACTTCACTCTCCGTTGTTGGAAATGAAGGGAAAAACATAATTTATGTAAGAATTTACCTGATAAATTCATTTCTTTCATATTGGCAAGAGTCCATGAGCTAGTGACGTATGGGATATACAATCCTACCAGGAGGGGCAAAGTTTCCCAAACCTCAAAATGCCTATAAATACGCCCCCCGCCACACCCACAATTCAGTTTAACGAATAGCCAAGAAGTGGGGTGATAAGAAAGGAGCGAAAGCATCAACAAGGAATTTGAATAATTGTGCTTTATACAAAAAAATCATAACCACCATAAAAAGGGTGGGTCTCATGGACTCTTGCCAATATGAAAGAAATGAAAAGAAATGAATTTATCAGGTAAAATCTTACATAAATTATGTTTTATTTCATGTAATTGGCAAGAGTCCATGAGCTAGTGACGTATGGGATAGCAAATACCCAAGACAGCCAATTCCGCTGAAAAATTAATCCACAACCCAAATCAAAAGTTTTAATCTTTATAATGAAAAAAACTGAAATTATAAGCAGAAGAATCAAACTGAAACAGCTGCCTGAAGTACTTTTCTACCAAAAACTGCTTCTGAAGAAGAGAAAACATCAAAATGGTAGAATTTAGTAAAAGTATGCAAAGAAGACCAAGTTGCTGCTTTGCAAATCTGATCAACAGAAGCTTTATTCTTAAAAGTCCAGGAAGTGGAAACTGACCTAGTAGAATAAGTCGTAATCCTCTGAGGCAGGGATTTACCCGACTCAAAATAAGTATGATGAATCAAAAGCTTTAACCAAGATGCCAAAGAAATGGCAGAAGCCTTCTGACCTTTCCTAGAACCAGAAAAGATAACAAATAGACTAGAAGTCTTCCTGAAATCTTTAGTAGCTTCAACATATTTCAAAGCTCTTACTACATCAAAAGAATGTAAAGATCTCTCCAGAGAATTCTTAGGATTAGGACACAAAGAAGGGACAACAATCTCTCTACTAATGTTGTTGGAGCTCACAACTTTAGGTAAAAATTTAAACGAAGTCCGCAAAACCGCCTTATCCTGATGAAAAATCAGAAAAGGAGACTCACAAGAAAGAGCAGATAATTCAGAAACTCTTCTAGCAGAAGAGATGGCCAAAAGGAACAATACTTTCCAAGAAAGTAATTTAATGTCCAAATGCATAGGCTCAAACGGAGGAGCCTGTAAAGCCTTCAAAACCAAATTAAGACTCCAAGGAGGAGAGATTGATTTAATGACAGGCCTGAAACGAACCAAAGCCTGAACAAAACAATGAATATCAGGAAGATTAGCAATTCTTTTGTGAAACAGAACAGAAAGAGCAGAGATTTGTCCTTTCAAGGAACTTGCAGACAAACCCTTATCTAAACCATCCAGAAGAAACTGTAAAATTCTAGGAATTCTAAAAGAATGACAAGAGAATTTATGAGAAGAGCACCATGAAATGTAAGTCTTCCAAACTCGATAATAAATCTTTCAAGACACAGATTTACGAGCCTGCAACATAGTATTAATCACTGAGTCAGAGAAACCTCTATGACTAAGCACTAAGCGTTCAATCTCCATACCTTCAAATTTAATAATTTGAGATCCTGATGGAAAAACGGGCCTTGAGATAGAAAGTCTGGCCTTAACGGAAGTGGCCAAGGTTGGCAACTGGACATCCGAATATTATCCACATACCAAAACCTGTGTGGCCATGCTGGAGCCACCAGCAGTACAAACGAACGTTCCATTATGATTTTGGAAATCACTCTTGGAAGAAGAACTAGAGGCGGAAAAATATAAGCAGGTTGATAATTCCAAGGAAGTGTCAACGCATCCACTGCTTCTGCCTGAGGATCCCTGGACCTGGACAGATACCTGGGAAGTTTCCTGTTTAGATGAGAAGCCATCAGATCTATTTCTGGAAGCCCCCACACATCTGAACAATCTGAAAAAACACATCTGGGTGAAGAGACCACTCTCCCGGATGTAAAGTCTGACGACTGAGATAATCCGCTTCCCAATTGTCTATACCTGGGATAAGGACCGCAGAGATTAGACAGGAGCTGGATTCCGCCCAAGCAAGTATCCGAGATACTTCTTTCATAGCTTGAGGACTGTGAGTCCCACCCTGATGATAGACAATGTCACAACCGTGGCGTATGTCAGTCTGAAAACAAATAAACAGTTCTCTCTTCAGTAGAGGCCAAAACTGAAGAGCTCTGAGAATCGCACAGAGTTCCAAAATATTGATTGGTAATCTCGCCTCTTGAGATTTCCAAACCCCCTGCGCTGTCAGAGATCCCCAGACAGCTGGCCAACCTGAAAGACTCGCATCTGTTGTGACCACAGTCCAGGTTGGATGAACAAAAGAGGCCCCTTGAACTAAACGATGGTGATCTAATCACCAAGTCAGAGATAGTTGAAATTTGGGATTTAAGGATATTAATTGTGATATCTTTGTATAATCCCTGCACCATTGGTTCAGCATACAAAGCTGAAGAGGTCTCATGGGAAACCGAGCAAAGGGGATCGTGTCCAGTGCTGCAGTCATGAGACCTAAAACCTCCATGCACATAGCTTCTGAAGGGAATGACTGAAACTGAAGGTTCCGACAAGCTGAAACCAATTTCAGACGTCTCTTGTCTGTTAGATAATGAATCTATTTGGAATCCTAAAAAGGTTACCCTTGTCTGAGGAATCAAAGAACTTTTTGGTAAATTGATCCTCCAACCATGTCTTTGAAGAAACAACACTAGTTGATTCGTGTGAGATTCTGCAGAACGTAAAGACTGAGCAAGTACCAAGATATCGTCCAAATAAGGAAACACCGCAATACCCCGCTCTTTGATTACAGAGAGTAGGGCACCGAGAACCATTGAAAAGATCATTGGAGCTGTTGCTAGGCCAAAAGGAAGAGCAACAAATTGGTAATGCTCGTCTAGAAAAGAGAATCTCAGGAACTGATAGTGATCTGGATGAATCGGAATATGAAGATATGCATCCTGTAAGTCTGTTGTGGACATATAATGCCCTTGCTGAACAAAAGGCAGAATAGTCCTTAGTCACCATCTTGAATGTTGGTATTCTTACATAACGGTTAAAAAATTTTAGGTCCAGAACTAGTCTGAAAGAATTCTCCTTCTTTGGGACAATGAACAGATTTGAATAAAACCCCAGACTCCGTTCCTGAAAAGGAACTGGCACAATTACCCCAGACAACTCCAGGTCTGAAACACACTTCAGGAAAGCCTGAGCTTTCTCTGGGTTCACTGGAATGCATAAGAGAAAGAAACTTCTGACAGGCGGTCTTACTTTGAAACCTATTCTGTACCACTGAGAAACAATGTTCTGAATCCAATGATTTTGGACTGAATTGATCCAAATATCCTTGAAAAAACAGAATTTATGCTTACCTGATAAATTACTTTCTCCAACGGTGTGTCCGGTCCACGGCGTCATCCATAACTTGTGGGAATATTCTCTTCCCCAACAGGAAATGGCAAAGAGCACAGCAAAAGCTGTCCATATAGTCCCTCCTAGGCTCAGCCCACCCCAGTCATTCGACCGACGGACAGGAGAAAAACAGGAGAAACCATAGGGTGCCGTGGTGATTAAAAAACCAGGGCGGGCCGTGGACCGGACACACCGTTGGAGAAAGTAATTTATCAGGTAAGCATAAATTCTGTTTTCTCCAACATTAGTGTGTCCGGTCCACGGCGTCATCCATAACTTGTGGGAACCAATACCAAAGCTTTAGGACACGGATGAAGGGAGGGAGCAAATCAGGTTACCTAAACGGAAGGCACCACGGCTTGCAAAACCTTTCTCCCAAAAATAGCCTCCGAAGAAGCAAAAGTATCAAATTTGTAGAATTTGGCAAAAGTGTGCAGGTAAGACCAAGTCGCTGCCTTACATATCTGATCAACAGAAGCCTCGTTCTTGAAGGCCCATGTGGAAGCCACAGCCCTAGTAGAGTGAGCTGTGATGCGTTCGGGAGGCTGCCGTCCGGCAGTCTCATAAGCCAATTGGATGATGCTTTTCAGCCAAAAGGAAAGAGAGGTAGCAGTAGCTTTTTGACCTCTCCTCTTGCCAGAATAAACGACAAACAGAGAAGACGTTTGTCTGAAATCCTTTGTTGCTTCTAAATAGAACGTTAAAGCACGAACTACATCTAAATTGTGTAACAAACGTTCCTTCTTTGAAACTGGATTCGGACACAAAGAAGGCACAACTATTTCCTGGTTAATATTCTTGTTGGAAACAACCTTTGGAAGGAAACCAGGTTTAGTACGCAAAACAACCTTATCTGAATGGAACACCAGATAGGGCGAATTACACTGCAGAGCAGATAACTCAGAAACTCTTCTAGCAGAAGAAATAGCAACCAAAAACAGAACTTTCCAAGATAACATCTTGATATATATGGAATGTAGAGGTTCAAACGGAACCCCTTGAAGAACTGAAAGAACTAAGTTCAGACTCCAGGGAGGAGTCAAAGGTCTGTAAACAGGCTTGATCCTGACCAAAGCCTGAACAAAAGCTTGAACATCTGGCACAGCTGCCAGTCGTTTGTGTAACAAGACAGATAAAGCAGAAATCTGTCCCTTTAGAGAACTCGCTGATAATCCCTTATCCAAACCTTCTTGAAGAAAAGAAAGGATCCTAGGAATTTTGATCTTACTCCATGAGAATCCCTTGGATTCACACCAACAGATATATCTTTTCCATATTTTATGGTAATTTTTTCTAGTTACAGGTTTTCTGGCTTGTACCAGAGTATCTATCACAGAATCCGAAAATCCACGCTTAGATAAAATCAAGCGTTCAATTTCCAAGCCGTCAGCTGGAGGGAAACTAGATTTGGATGTTCGAATGGACCCTGTATTAGAAGATCTCAAAGGTAGCTTCCATGGTGGAGCCGATGACATATTCACCAGGTCTGCATACCAAGTCCACGCAGGAGCTATCAAGATCACCGAAGCCCTCTCCTGTTTGATCCTGGCTACCAGCCTGGGAATGAGAGGAAACGGTGGAAAAACATAAGCTAGATTGAAGGCCCAAGGCGCTACTAATGCATCCACTAGAGTCGCCTTGGGATCCCTGGATCTGGACCCATAGCAAGGAACCTTGAAGTTCTGACAAGACGCCATCAGATCCATGTCTGGAATGCCCCATAATTGAGTCAACTGGGAAAATATCTCCGGGTGGAGTTCCCACTCCCCCGGATGGAATGTCTGACGACTGAGATAATCCGCCTCCCAGTTTTCCACTCCTGGGATGTGGATCGCAGATAGGTGGCAGGAGTGATCCTCCGCCCATTTTATGATTTTGGTCACTTCTCTCATCGCCAGGGAACTCCTTGTTCCCCCCTGATGGTTGATGTAAGCAACAGTCGTCATGTTGTCTGATTGGAATCTTATGAATCTGGCCTTTGCTAGTTGAGGCCAAGCCCTGAAAGTATTGAATATCGCTCTCAGTTCCAGAATGTTTATCGGGAGAAGAGACTCTTCCCGAGACCATAGACCCTGAACTTTCAGGGAATCCCAGACCGCGCCCCAGCCCACTAGACTGGCGTCGGTCGTGACGATGACCCACTCTGGTCTGCGGAAGCTCATTCCCTGGGACAGGTGATCCTGGGTTAGCCACCAACGGAGTGAGTCTCTGGTCTTCTGATCTACTTGAATCACTGGAGACAAGTCTGTATAGTCCCCATTCCACTGTTTCAGCATGCACAGTTGTAATGGTCTTAGATGAATTCGCGCAAAATGAACTATGTCCATAGTTCATTTTGCGCGACCCTACTACTTTCATGCCCTGAGCTATGGAAGATCGTGGAACAGAGTGAAGAACTTGACAAGCGTTTAGAAGTTTTGACTTTCTGACATCTGTCAGGAAAATCTTCATTTCTAAAGAATCTATTATTGTCCCCAAGAAAGGAACTCTTGTCGACGGAGACAGGGAACTCTTTTCTATGTTCACCTTCCACCCGTGAGATCTGAGAAAGGCCAGAACGATGTCTGTGTGAGCCTTTGCCTTTGAAAGAGACGACGCTTGTATCAGAATGTCGTCCAAGTAAGGTGCCACTGCAATGCCCCTTGGTCTTAGAACCGCTAGAAGGGACCCGAGTACCTTTGTGAAAATCCTTGGAGCAGTGGCTAGCCCGAATGGGAGAGCCACAAACTGGTAATGTCTGTCCAGAAAGGCGAACCTTAGGAACTGATGATGATCTTTGTGGATAGGAATATGTAGATATGCATCCTTTAGATCCACGGTAGTCATAAATTGACCCTCCTGGATTGAAGGTAAAATCGTTCGAATAGTTTCCATTTTGAACGATGGCACTCTGAGAAATTTGTTTAGAATCTTTAAATCCAGAATTGGTCTGAAAGTTCCCTCTTTTTTGGGAACTACAAACAGATTTGAGTAAAACCCCATTCCTTGTTCAACAGTTGGAACTGGGTGTATCACTCCCATTTTTAACAGGTCTTCTACACAATGTAAGAATGCCTGTCTCTTTATTTGGTTTGAAGATAAGTGAGACATGTGGAACCTTCCCCTTGGGGGTAGTTCCTTGAATTCCAGAAGATAACCCTGAGAAACTATTTCTAGTGCCCAGGGATCCTGAACATCTCTTGCCCAAGCCTGAGCGAAGAGAGAGAGTCTGCCCCCTACTAGATCCGGTCCCGGATCGGGGGCTACTCCTTCATGCTGTTTTGGTAGCAGCAGCAGGCTTCTTGGCCTGCTTACCCTTGTTCCAGCCTTGCATCGGTTTCCAAGCTGGTTTGGTTTGCGAAGCATTACCCTCTTGTCTAGAGGCTGCAGAGTTGGAGGCCGGTCCGTTCCTGAAATTGCGAAAGGAACGAAAATTAGACTTATTCTTGGCCTTGAAAGGCCTATCTTGTGGGAGGGCGTGGCCCTTACCCCCAGTGATGTCTGAGATAATCTCTTTCAATTCTGGCCCAAAAAGGGTTTTACCCTTGAAAGGGATATTAAGCAATTTTGTCTTGGAAGATACATCCGCTGACCAAGACTTTAGCCAGAGCGCTCTGCGCGCCACAATTGCAAACCCTGAATTTTTCGCCGCTAATCTAGCTAACTGCAAAGCGGCATCTAAAATAAAGGAATTAGCTAACTTAAGTGCGTGAATTCTGTCCATAACCTCCTCATACGGAGTCTCTCTACTGAGCGACTTTTCTAGTTCTTCGAACCAGAACCACGCTGCTGTAGTGACAGGAATAATGCACGAAATAGGTTGCAGGAGGTAACCTTGCTGTACAAAAATCTTTTTAAGCAAACCCTCCAATTTTTTATCCATAGGATCTTTGAAAGCACAATTATCCTCGATAGGAATAGTAGTGCGTTTATAGCTACCTTAGGGACTGTCTGCCATAAGTCCTTTCGGGGGTCGACCATAGGAAATAATTTCTTAAATATAGGAGGGGGGACAAAAGGTATGCCGGGCTTCTCCCACTCCTTATTCACTATGTCCGCCACCCGCTTGGGTATAGGAAAAGCGTCGGGGTGCACCGGAACCTCTAGGAACTTGTCCATCTTGCACAATTTTTCTGGAATGACCAGGTTGTCACAATCATCCAGAGTAGATAGCACCTCCTTAAGCAGTGCGCGGAGATGCTCTAATTTAAATTTAAATGTCACAACATCAGGTTCTGCCTGTTGAGAAATTCTACCTGAATCAGAAATTTCCCCATCTGACAAAACCTCCCTCATGGCCACTTCAGATTGGTGTGAGTGTATGACAGAGCAATTATCATCAGCGCCCTCCTGCTCTACAGTGCTTAAAACAGAGCAATCGCGCTTTCTCTGAAATGCAGGCATTTTGGATAAAATATTTGCTATGGAGTTATCCATTACTGCCGTCAATTGTTGCATAGTAACAAGCATTGGCGCGCTAGAAGTACTAGGGGTCTCCTGCGTGGGCAAAACTGGTGTAGACACAGGAGATGATGTAGAACTATGTCTACTCCCTTCATCTGATGAATCATCTTGGGCAACTTTACTATCTGTGGCAGTACTGTCCTTACTTTGTTTGGACGCTATGGCACAATTATCACACAATTTTGAAGGGGGAAGACACATTGGCTTCCATACATACAGAACATAATTTATCTGAAGGCACAGACATGTTAAACAGGCTTAAACTTGTCAATAAAATACAAAAACCGTTTTAAAACAAAACCGTTACTGTCTCTTTAAATTTTAAACAGGGCACACTTTTTTTACTGAATATGTGAAAAACTATGAAGGAATTGTTCAATTTTAACCAAATTTTCACCACAGTGTCTTAAAGCATTCAAAGCATTGCACCCCAAATTTCAGACCTTTAACCCTTAAAATGAAACCCAGGGGGTATACGATACCAAATGAAGCCTTCTAGGAACCTTTTCAACTACTTTCAGACCCACACACATGCAGCTGCATGTCCAGCTCTCAAAAGTAACTGCGCAGTAATGGCGCAAAAATGAGGCTCTGCCTACTACATAGAATGCCCTTCCTGACTGGGAAGGTGTCTAACCAGTGCCTGACGTAAAAAAACGTTCCCCAAAGTTATAAAGTGTGAATTTCAACATCAAGCTGTATAAAATGCCCAAATAAAGCCATCGATCTAGCCCATAAAAGTGTCTACCAGTTTTATAGCCCATATTAAGCCCTTTATTCTGTTTGAGACTAAGAAAATGGCTTACCGGTCCCCATGATGGGGAAAATGACAGCCTTCCAGCATTACTCAGTCTTGTTAGAAATATGGCTAGTTATACCTTAAGCAGAAAAGTCTGCCAACTGTTTCCCCCAACTGAAGTTATCTCATCTCAACAGTCCTATGTGGAAACAGCAAACGATTTTAGTTACTGCTGCTAAAATCATATTCCTCTCACAAACAGAACTCTTCATCTTTTTCTGTTTCAGAGTAAATAGTACATACCAGCACTATTTTAAAATAACAAACTCTTGATAGTAGAATAAGAAACTACAACTAAACACCACATACTCTTCACCATCTCCGTGGAGATGCTGCTTGTTCAGCGGCAAAGAGAATGACTGGGGTGGGCGGAGCCTAGGAGGGACTATATGGACAGCTTTTGCTGTGCTCTTTGCCATTTCCTGTTGGGGAAGAGAATATTCCCACAAGTTATGGATGACGCCGTGGACCGGACACACCAATGTTGGAGAAATCTTAGTCTGCCCCCTACCAGCTGGGCTGGAGTGAGGGCCGCACCTTCATGCAGACTTGGGAGCTGATTTTGATCTTTTAAATGGCTTGGATTTATTCCAGACTGAAGAAGGCTTCCAATTGGAAACCGTTCCTTTAGGGGAAGGATCAGGTTTCTGTTCCTTATTTTGTCGAAAGGAACGAAAACGGTTAGCAGCCTTAAATTTACCCTTAGATTTTTTTATCCTGAGGCAAAAAAGCTCCCTTCCCCCCAGTGACAGTTGAAATAATAGAATCCAACTGAGAACCAAATAATTTATTACCTTGGAAAGAGAGAGATAGCAACGTTGATTTAGAAGTCATATCAGCATTCCAAGATTTAAGCCATAAAGCTCTTCTTGCTAAAATAGCTAAAGCCATATATCTAACATCAATTCTAATGATATCAAAAATGGCATCACAAATGAAATTATTAGCATGTTGAATTAACTTAACAATGCTATACACATTATGATCCGGTACTTGTGCTAAGGTTTCCAACCAAAAAGTTGAAGCAGCTGCAACGTCAGCCAAAGAAATAGCAGGCCTAAGAAGATGACCTGAACATAAATAAGCCTTCCTTAGATAAGATTCAAGTTTCCTATCTAAAGGATCTTTAAAAGAAGTACTATCTGCCGTAGGAATAGTAGTACGCTTAGCAAGAGTAGAGATGGCCCCATCAACTTTGGGGATCTTTTCCCAAAACTCCAATCTATCAGTTGGCAAAGGATACAGTTTCTTAAACCTTGAAGGAGTAAAAGAAGTACCCAGTCTATTCCATTCCCTAGAAATCACATCTGAAATAGCATCAGGAACTGAAAAAATCTCAGGAATAACTACATGAGGTTTAAAAACCGAATTTAAACGTTTATTAGTTTTAATATCAAGAGGACAAGTCTCCTCCATATCTAATGCAATCAACACCTCCTTTAATAAGGAACGAGTATACTCCATTTTAAACAAGTATGAAGATTTGTCAGTGTCAATATCTGAGGCAGAATCTTCTGAACCAGATAGATCGTCAACAGAGATAGATAAATCAGAATGTTTTCAGTCATTTAAAAATTCATCAATTTTATGAGAAGTTTTAAAAGACCTTTTACGTTTATTAGAAGGCGGTATGACAGACAAAGCCTTCTGAATGGAATTAGAAACAAATTCTCTCACATTAACAGGAATATCCTGAGCATTAGATGTTGAAGGACCAGCAACAGGTAATGGACTACTACTAATGGAAATATTGTCTGCATGTAAAAGTTTGTCATGACAACTAACACAAACTACCGCCGGAGGAACAGTTACCACAAGTTTACAACAAATGCACTTAGCTTTGGTAGAACCGACATCAGGCAGCAGGATTCCAGTAGTAGATTCTGAGACAGGGTCAGTTTGAGACATCTTGCAATATGTAAGAGAAAAAATAACATATAAAGCAAAATGATCAATTTCCTTATATGAAAGTTTCAGGAATGGGAAAGAAATGCAACAAAAACAGAATTTATGCTTACCTGATAAATTACTTTCTCCAACGGTGTGTCCGGTCCACGGCGTCATCCTTACTTGTGGGATATTCTCTTCCCCAACAGGAAATGGCAAAGAGCCCAGCAAAGCTGGTCACATGATCCCTCCTAGGCTCCGCCTACCCCAGTCATTCGACCGATGTAAAAGAGGAATATGCATAGGAGAAATCATATGATACCGTGGTGACTGTAGTTAGAGAAAATAATTCATCAGACCTGATTAAAAAAACCAGGGCGGGCCGTGGACCGGACACACCGTTGGAGAAAGTAATTTATCAGGTAAGCATAAATTCTGTTTTCTCCAACATAGGTGTGTCCGGTCCACGGCGTCATCCTTACTTGTGGGAACCAATACCAAAGCTTTAGGACACGGATGATGGGAGGGAGCAAATCAGGTCACCTAGATGGAAGGCACCACGGCTTGCAAAACCTTTCTCCCAAAAATAGCCTCAGAAGAAGCAAAAGTATCAAATTTGTAAAATTTGGTAAAAGTGTGCAGTGAAGACCAAGTCGCTGCCTTACACATCTGATCAACAGAAGCCTCGTTCTTGAAGGCCCATGTGGAAGCCACAGCCCTAGTGGAGTGAGCTGTGATTCTTTCAGGAGGCTGCCGTCCGGCAGTCTCATAAGCCAATCTGATGATGCTTTTAAGCCAAAAAGAGAGAGAGGTAGAAGTTGCTTTTTGACCTCTCCTTTTACCTGAATAAACAACAAACAAAGAAGATGTTTGTCTGAAATCCTTTGTAGCCTCTAAATAGAATTTTAGAGCACGAACTACACCCAAATTGTGTAACAAACGTTCCTTCTTTGAAACTGGATTCGGACACAAAGAAGGCACAACTATCTCCTGGTTAATATTTTTGTTAGAAACAACTTTCGGAAGAAAACCAGGTTTAGTACGCAAAACCACCTTATCTGCATGGAACACCAGATAAGGAGGAGAACACTGCAGAGCAGATAACTCTGAAACTCTTCTAGCAGAAGAAATTGCAACCAAAAACAAAACTTTCCAAGATAGTAACTTAATATCTACGGAATGTAAGGGTTCAAACGGAACCCCTTGAAGAACTGAAAGAACTAAATTGAGACTCCAAGGAGGAGTCAAAGGTCTGTAAACAGGCTTGATTCTAACCAGAGCCTGAACAAAAGCTTGAACATCTGGCACAGCCGCCAGCTTTTTGTGAAGTAAGACAGATAAAGCAGAAATCTGTCCCTTCAAAGAACTTGCAGATAATCCTTTCTCCAAACCTTCTTGTAGAAAGGATAGAATCTTAGGAATTTTTATCTTGTTCCATGGGAAACCTTTAGATTCACACCAACAGATATATTTTTTCCATATTTTATGGTAAATTTTCCTAGTTACAGGCTTTCTAGCCTGAATAAGAGTATCAATGACAGAATCTGAAAAACCACGCTTTGATAAAATCAAGCGTTCAATCTCCAAGCAGTCAGTTGGAGTGAAGCCAGATTCGGATGTTCGAATGGACCTTGAACAAGAAGGTCCTGTCTCAAAGGTAGCTTCCATGGTGGAGCCGATGACATATTCACCAGGTCTGCATACCAAGTCCTGCGTGGCCACGCAGGAGCTATCAAGATCACCGAAGCCCTCTCCTGATTGATCCTGGCTACCAGCCTGGGAATGAGAGGAAACGGTGGGAATACATAAGCTAGGTTGAAGGTCCAAGGGGCTACTAGTGCATCTACTAGAGTCGCCTTGGGATCCCTGGATCTGGACCCGTAGCAAGGAACCTTGAAGTTCTGACGAGACGCCATCAGATCCATGTCTGGAATGCCCCATAATTGAGTTATTTGGGCAAAGATTTCCGGATGGAGTTCCCACTCCCCCGGATGGAATGTCTGACGACTCAGAAAATCCGCTTCCCAATTTTCCACTCCTGGGATGTGGATCGCAGACAAGTGGCAGGAGTGATCCTCCGCCCATTGAATTATTTTGGTCACTTCTTCCATCGCCAGGGAACTCCTTGTTCCCCCCTGATGATTGATATATGCAACAGTCGTCATGTTGTCTGATTGAAACCTTATGAATTTGGCCTTTGCTAGTTGAGGCCAAGCTTTGAGAGCATTGAATATCGCTCTCAGTTCCAGAATGTTTATCGGGAGAAGAGATTCTTCCCGAGACCATAGACCCTGAGCTTTCAGGGGTTCCCAGACCGCGCCCCAGCCCACCAGACTGGCGTCGGTCGTGACAATGACCCACTCTGGTCTGCGGAAGCTCATTCCCTGTGACAGGTTGTTCAGGGTCAGCCACCAACTGAGTGAATCTCTGGTACCCTGATCTACTTGGATCGTCGGAGACAAGTCTGTATAATCCCCATTCCACTGTCTGAGCATGCACAGTTGTAATGGTCTTAGATGAATTCGTGCAAAAGGAACTATGTCCATTGCCGCAACCATCAAACCTATTACTTCCATGCACTGCGCTATGGAAGGAAGAAGAACAGAATGAAGTACTTGACAAGAGCTTAGAAGTTTTGATTTTCTGGCCTCTGTCAGAAAAATCTTAATTTCTAAGGAGTCTATTATTGTTCCCAAGAACTTTTTTCTATGTTCACCTTCCACCCGTGAGATCTGAGAAAGGCTAGGACAATGTCCGTATGAGCTTTTGCTTTTGACAGAGACGACTCTTGAATCAGTATGTCGTCCAAGTAAGGTACTACTGCAATGCCCCTTGGTCTTAGCACCGCTAGAAGGGACCCTAGTACCTTTGTGAAAATCCTTGGAGCAGTGGCTAATCCGAATGGAAGTGCCACAAACTGGTAATGCTTGTCCAGAAACGCAAACCTTAGGAACCGATGATGTTCCTTGTGGATAGGAATATGTAGATACGCATCCTTTAAATCCACCGTGGTCATGAATTGACCTTCCTGGATGGTAGGAAGAATTGTTCGAATGGTTTCCATTTTGAACGATGGAACCCTGAGAAATTTGTTTAGAATCTTGAGATCTAAAATTGGTCTGAATGTTCCCTCTTTTTTGGGAACTATGAACAGATTGGAGTAAAACCCCATCCCATGTTCTCCTAATGGAACAGGATGAATCACTCCCATTCTTAACAGGTCTTCTACACAATGTAAGAATGCCTGTCTTTTTATTTGGTCTGAAGACAATTGAGACCTGTGGAACCTTCCCCTTGGGGGTAGTTCCTTGAATTCCAGGAGATAACCTTGAGAAACTATTTCTAGCGCCCAAGGATCCTGAACATCTCTTGCCCAAGCCTGAGCAAAGAGAGAAAGTCTGCCCCCCACCAGATCCGGTCCCGGATCGGGGGCCAATACTTCATGCTGTTTTAGTAGCAGTGGCAGGTTTCTTGGCCTGCTTACCCTTGTTCCAGCCTTGCATTGGTCTCCAGGCTGGTTTGGTTTGAGAACTATTACCCTCTTGCTTAGAGGGTGTAGAATTTGAGGCTGGTCCGTTTCTGCGAAAGGGACGAAAATTTGGCTTATTTTTAGCCTTAAAAGACCTATCCTGAGGAAGGGCGTGGCCCTTTCCCCCAGTGATGTCTGAAATAATCTCTTTCAAGTCAGGGCCAAATAGCGTTTTACCTTTGAAAGGGATGTTAAGCAATTTGTTCTTGGAGGACACATCCGCTGACCAAGACTTTAGCCAAAGCGCTCTGCGCGCCACAATTGCAAAACCTGAATTTTTCGCCGCTAATCTAGCTAATTGCAAAGTGGCGTCTAAGATAAAAGAGTTAGCCAATTTAAGTGCTTGAACTCTGTCCATAACCTCCTCATATGAAGAGTCTTTATTGAGCGACTTTTCTAGTTCTTCGAACCAGAAACACGCTGCTGTAGTGACAGGAACAATGCATGAAATTGGTTGTAGAAGGTAACCTTGCTGAACAAACATCTTTTTAAGCAAACCCTCTAATTTTTTATCCATAGGATCTTTGAAAGCACAACTATCTTCTATAGGGATAGTAGTGCGTTTGTTTAGAGTAGAAACCGCCCCCTCGACCTTGGGGACTGTCTGCCATAAGTCCTTTCTGGGGTCGACCATAGGAAATAACTTTTTAAATATAGGGGGAGGAACAAAAGGTATGCCGGGCCTTTCCCATTCCTTATTTACAATGTCCGCCACCCGCTTGGGTATAGGAAAAGCATCGGGGGGCACCGGGACCTCTAGGAACTTGTCCATCTTACATAATTTCTCTGGAATGACCAAATTGTCACAATCATCCAGAGTAGATAACACCTCCTTAAGCAGAGCGCGGAGATGTTCCAATTTAAATTTAAAAATAATAACATCAGGTTCAGCTTGTTGAGAAATTTTTCCTGAATCTGAAATTTCTCCCTCAGACAAAACCTCCCTGCTGGCCCCTTCAGATTGGCGTGAGGGTACATTAGAACCATTATCATCAGCGTCCTCATGCTCTTCAGTATCTAAAACAGAGCAATCGCGCTTTCTCTGATAAGTAGGCATTTTGGACAAAATGTTTTTAATAGAATTATCCATTACAGCCGTTAATTGTTGCATAGTAAGAAGGATTGGCGCACTAGATGTACTAGGGGCCTCTTGTGTGGGCAAGACTGGTGTAGACATAGAAGGGGATGATGCAGTACCATGCTTACTCCCCTCGCTTGAGGAATCATTTTGGGCAACATCATTATTCAGTGGCATCATTGTCCCTACTTTGTCCGGACACTAAGTCACATTCATCACATATATTTAAATGGGGAGGAACCTTGGCTTCCAAACATACAGAACATCGTCTATCTGATGGTTCAGACATGTTAACAGGCATAAACTTGATAACAAAGCACAAAAAACGTTTTAAAATAAAACCGTTACTGTCACTTTAAATTTTAAACTGAACACACTTTATTACTGAATATGCGAAAAAGTATGAAGGAATTGTTCAAAATTCACCAAAATTTCACCACAGTGTCTTAAAGCCTTAAAAGTATTGCACACCAAATTTGAAAGCTTTAACTCTTAAAATAACCGGAACCGGAGCCGTTTTTACATTTAACCCCTATACAGTCCCTGGTATCAGCTTTGCTGAGACCCAACCAAGCCCAGAGGGGAATACGATACCAAATGACGCCTTCTATAAGCTTTTTCAGTGGTTCTTAGCTCCTCACACATGCATCTGCATGCCTTGCTTTCCAAAAACAACTGCGCATTAGTGGCGCGAAAATGAGGCTCTGCCTATGACTAGAAAAGGCCCCCAGTGAAAAAGGTGTCCAATACAGTGCCTGCCGTTTTTTTTAATACATCCCCAAGATTAAAAGAACTATTTATAGATAACATCCATTAAATATACTCATAATGTAATCGTTTTAGCCCAGAAAAATGTCTACCAGTCTTTAAAGCCCTTGTGAAGCCCTTTATTCTTATACTAAACTAAGAAAATGGCTTACCGGTTCCCATAGGGAAAATGACAGCTTCCAGCATTACCAAGTCTTGTTAGAAATGTGTCATACCTCAAGCAGCAAAAGTCTGCTCACTGTTTCCCCCAACTGAAGTTAATTCATCTCAACAGTCCTGTGTGGAAACAGCCATCGATTTTAGTAACGGTTGCTAAAATCATTTTCCTCTTACAAACAGAAATCTTCATCTCTTTTCTGTTTCAGAGTAAATAGTACATACCAGCACTATTTTAAAATAACAAACTCTTGATTGAAGAATAAAACTACATTTAAACACCAAAAAAACTCTTAGCCATCTCCGTGGAGATGTTGCCTGTGCAACGGCAAAGAGAATGACTGGGGTAGGCGGAGCCTAGGAGGGATCATGTGACCAGCTTTGCTGGGCTCTTTGCCATTTCCTGTTGGGGAAGAGAATATCCCACAAGTAAGGATGACGCCATGGACCGGACACACCTATGTTGGAGAAATAAGCCTCTGGAAACCAGAAGCAAAAAGAAATGCAGACTTAAATAATGTCAAAAAGTTTGTCGCCAAGTATGACGCCCAACTGACAAAATATTTTTTTGCCGCCAAGAACATCTGCAACAAACACGAGCGTCCTACATGACGCAGCTACGTGAAAAAACTAAGCGGCACCTAAGACGCCGGAAATGACGAAATTACGACGACAAACGTAATTCTCGCACAAAAAAAGTCTCACGTCAAGAATGACGCAATAAATTATAGCATTTTGCGCTCCCGCGAGCCTAACAGCCCGCAATTTAGAAAAAGAGAGTCAATTTGAAAATTTCAGGTAAGAATTTTTTTTTTTTTTCCTTTCATATGCATTTCCCAAATATGAAACTGACAGTCTGCAAAAAGGAAATATACTGATAAACCTGAATCATGGCAAATATTTGTACAAACATATATTTAGAACTTTAAATATAAAGTGCCAAACCATAGCTGAGAGTGTCTTAAATAAAGGAAACATACTTACCAAGACACTCATCTACATAAAGTAGATAGCTAACTGAAACGAGAATCAGCAGAGGTAATGGTATATAAGAGTATATCGTCAATCTGAAAAGGGAGGTAGAAGATGAATCTCTACGACCGATAACAGAGAACCTATGAAATAGATACCCGTTAGGATGACCATTATATTCAATAGGTAATACTCCCTTCACATCCCTCTGTCATTCACTGCACTCTGAGAGGAACCGAGCTTCAAAATAGCTGAGAAGCGCATATCAACGTAGAAATCTAGCACAAACTTACTTCACCACCTCCATAGGAGGCAAAGTTTGTAAAACAGAATTGTGGGTGTGGTGGGGGTGTATTTATAGGCATTTTGAGGTTTGGGAAACTTTGCCCCTCCTGGTAGGATTGTATATCCCATACGTCACTAGCTCATGGACTCTTGCCAATTACATGAAAGAAAAGGCGCGCAACACAATTGCCGCCTCCTCTTGTCCCGCCCATCGTGGGAGCAGCCAATGCAAAGATCTACCGGTCAGCATACTTGTTTAAGTAAATGCCGGGAGATATAATCACCGCCAAAAAAATTACTTGCCCCAGTACCTGCGACTCTGCTGTCCCCATAGTGTCTCCTGATAACAAGGAGAATGTATGTGTTACAATATAAAGTGCCAATTTTTTTCATAAAGGCTTCCTTATATGTCCCTCCTATAAAGTAATGTGTCCAACTTGATCTGAACTTCGTTAACCCAGAAAATCAAAGTTAGCACTTACCTCATATTCTGCCTGACAGCAAGGTAGATCCCAGGTTTGAGAGGTCCTCTCCCTCACATAGACCTGTGACAAAAAAAAGAAAGGACTGAGTAAGATTTCTCAGTTTTTCAGAGTTAGGGCAGCATCAGTATGGGAGGCGCAGTGAGAATTATGTCCCACAAGTTCCCATTGCTCTAAAGCCACCACGACTCTACTGAAGAGACTGATATGGACTATGGCTATACCCCAGGACACAGCAGCACAATCTTGTACTACCTTAAAAAAAATAAACTCTTGATTGAAGAATCTTTTCTAACACCTAATTTACCACCTCCTCTCTTAACATAGGCAAAGAGAATGAATGGGTTGGGAGGGAAGGGAGGTGATATTTAACAGCTTTGCTGTGGTGCTCATTGCTGCGTCCTGCTGGGCAGGAGTGATATTCCTTTTAGTAATTAGATGATCCGTGGACTCATCGTGTCATTAAAAAAATACCTAAAAACAGCTTTCATGCCCAAACACTGCTTGCAGTACCATTATGTCAAGGATTAGACTTCACATTCTAGAAAAAGGGCTAGAGAAAGTAAAAAAAAAAAACTTACTTCAGCTGAAAATCTTTAAGTAATTTTTTGGCCTTGCTATATTTTTTTTCCAAAGTATCATACTGCTCCTGTGTTTCTTTCAAATGTTCATTAACAGTTTTACAAAGGCCTTGTGCTTCTAGCCAATAAGTTTCCAGCTTCTTAATTTTGTCCTTGTTTTCCTCAACAGACTGCTGAAATGCCAACTTGTTCACTTCCCAATCCATTCGCTCTGCTTCAATAAATTTTATCTTTATAGGTAAAGAAAAAATGTTAAAGAATGTTATTGTTGTAGTGACCAAGCAAGAACAAAGCACACATTTTATTTATGTAATACAAACTCTGCTGCATTTTAAACAATTGCATACATACATATATATGAAGAAACAGCTGGTTTACCCCTTTTACTCCCAGTAATGCATTGCTGTTCCTGAGCCTACCTAGGTATGCAGTTCAATCAAAGGATACCAAGAGAATAAAAACATAATTTATGCTTACCTGATAAATTTATTTCTCTTGTAGTGTATTCAGTCCACGAGTCATCCATTACTTATGGGATATATTCCCTTCCCAACAGGAAGTTGCAAGAGGATCACCCAAGCGGAGCTGCTATATAGCTCCTCCCCTCACATGTCATATCCAGTCATTCGACCGAAACAAAACAAGAAAGGAGAAACCATAGGGTGCAGTGGTGACTGGAGTTTTAATTAAAATATAGATCTGCCTTAAAAAGACAGGGCGGGCCGTGGACTGAATACACTACAAGAGAAATAAATTTATCAGGTAAGCATAAATTATGTTTTCTCTTGTTAAGTGTATTCAGTCCACGGGTCATCCATTACTTATGGGATACCAATACCAAAGCCAAAGTACACGGATGATGGGAGGGACAAGGCAGGAACTTAAACTGAAGGAACCACTGCCTGTAGAACCTTTCTCCCAAAAACAGCCTCCGAAGAAGCAAAAGTGTCAAATTTGTAAAATTTTTAAAAAGTGTGAAGTGAAGACCAAGTTGCAGCCTTGCAAATCTGTTCAACAGAGGCCTCATTCTTAAAGGCCCAGGTGGAAGCCACAGCTCTAGTGGAATGAGCTGTAATTCTTTCAGGGGGCTGCTGTCCAGCAGTCTCATAGGCTAAACGTATTATGCTACGAAGCCAAAAGGAGAGAGAGGTTGCCGAAGCTTTTTGACCTCTCCTCTGACCAGAGTACACGACAAACAGGCAAGAAGTTTGACGAAAATCTTTAGTTGCCTGTAAATAGAACTTCAGGGCACGGACTACGTCCAGATTATGCAAAAGTCGTTCCTTCTTTGAAGAAGGATTAGGACATAATGATGGAACAACAATCTCCTGATTGATATTCCTGTTAGAAACTACCTTAGGTAAAAACCCAGGTTTAGTACGCAGAACTACAATGTCTGAATGGAAAATCAGATAAGGAGAATCACAATGTAAGGCAGATAACTCAGAGACTCTTCGAGCCGAGGAAATAGCCATCAAAAACAGAACTTTCCAAGATAAAAGCTTAATATCAATGGAATGAAGGGGTTCAAACGGAACCCCTTGAAGAACTTTAAGAACCAAGTTTAAGCTCCACGGAGGAGCAACAGTCTTAAACACAGGCTTAATCCTAGCCAAAGCCTGACAAAAAGCCTGGACGTCTGGAACTTCTGCCAGACGTTTGTGTAAGAGAATAGACAGAGCAGAAATCTGTCCCTTTAACAAACTAGCAGATAAGCCCTTTTCTAAACCCTCTTGTAGAAAGGACAATATCCTAGGAATCCTAACCCTACTCCATGAGTAACCCTTGGATTCGCACCAATATAAATATTTACGCCATATCTTATGGTAAATTTTTCTGGTAACAGGCTTCCGTGCCTGTATTAAGGTATCAATAACTGACTCCGAGAATCCATGCTTTGACAGAATCAAGCGTTCAATCTCCATGCAGTCAGCCTCAGAGAAATTAGATTTGGATGTTTGAAAGGACCTTGTATTAGAAGGTCCTGCCTCAGAGGTAGAAACCATGGTGGACAGGACGACATGTCCACTAGGTCTGCATACCAGGTCCTGCGTGGCCACGCAGGCACTATCAGAATCACCGATGCTTTCTCCTGTTTGATCTTGGCAATCAGTCGAGGCAGCATCGGAAATGGTGGAAACACATAAGCCATGTTGAAGACCCAAGGGGCTGTCAGAGCATCTATCAGCACCGCTCCCGGGTCCCTGGACCTGGATCCGTAACAAGGAAGCTTGGCGTTCTGGCGAGACGCCATGAGATCCAGATCTGGTTTGCCCCAACGATGAATCAGTTGAGCGAAAACCTCCGGATGAAGTTCCCACTCCCCCGGATGAAAAGTCTGGCGACTTAGAAAATCCGCCTCCCAGTTCTCCACGCCTGGGATGTAGATCGCTGACAGGTGGCAAGAGTGAGACTCTGCCCAGCGAATTATCTTTGAGACTTCCAACATCGCTAGGGAACTCCTGGTTCCCCCTTGATGGTTGATGTAAGCCACAGTCGTGATGTTGTCCGACTGAAATCTGATGAACCTCAGTGTTGCTAACTGATGCCAAGCTAGAAGAGCATTGAATATTGCTCTCAACTCCAGAATATTTATTGGGAGGATTTTCTCCTCCTGAGTCCATAATCCCTGAGCCTTCAGGGAGTTCCAGACTGCGCCCCAACCTAGAAGGCTGGCATCTGTTGTTACAATCGTCCAATCTGGCCTGCGAAAGGTCATACCCTTGGACAGATGGACCCGAGAAAGCCACCAGAGAAGAGAATCTCTGGTCTCTTGATCCAGATTTAGTAGAGGGGACAAATCTGAGTAATCCCCATTCCACTGACTTAGCATGCATAATTGCAGCGGTCTGAGATGCAGGCGCGCAAATGGCACTATGTCCATTGCCGATACCATTAAGCCGATTACTTCCATGCACTGAGCCACTGACGGGCGTGGAATGGAATGAAGGACACGGCAAGCATTTAGAAGTTTTGATAACCTGGACTCCGTCAGGTAAATTTTCATCTCTACAAAATCTATAAGAGTCCCTAGAAAGGAGACTCTTGTGAGTGGTGATAGAGAACTCTTTTCCACGTTCACTTTCCACCCATGCGACCTCAGAAATGCCAGAACTATCTCTGTATGAGACTTGGCCATTTGAAAGCTTGACGCCTGTATCAGGATGTCGTCTAGATACGGAGCCACCGCTATGCCTCGCGGTCTTAGAACCGCCAGAAGTGAGCCCAGAACCTTTGTAAAGATTCTCGGGGCCGTAGCCAACCCGAAGGGAAGAGCTACAAACTGGTAATGCCTGTCTAGAAAGGCAAATCTTAGGTACCGATAATGATCTTTGTGAATCGGTATATGAAGGTAGGCATCCTTTAAGTCTACTGTGGTCATGTATTGACCCTCTTGGATCATGGGTAGGATAGTTCTAATAGTTTCCATTTTGAATGATGGAACTCTTAGGAATTTGTTTAAGATTTATAGGTCCAAGATTGGTCTGAAGGTTCCCTCTTTCTTGTGAACCACAAACAGATTTGAGTAAAACCCTTGCCCTTGTTCCGTCCGCGGAACTGGGTGGATCACCCCCATTACTAAGAGGTCTTGCACACAGCGTAGAAATTCCTCTTTCTTTATTTGGTTTGCTGATAACCTTGAAAGATGAAATCTCCCTTGTGGAGGAGAAGATTTGAAGTCCAGAAGATATCCCTGAGATATGATCTCCAACGCCCAGGGATCCTGGACATCTCTTGCCCAAGCCTGGGCGAAGAGAGAAAGTCTGCCCCCCACTAGATCCGTTTCCGGATAGGGGGCCCTCTCTTCATGCTGTCTTAGGGGCAGAAGTAGGCTTTCTGGCCTGCTTGCCCTTGTTCCAGGGCTGGTTAGCTTTCCAGCCCTGTCTGTAACGAGCAACAGGTCCTTCCTGTTTTGGAGCGGAGGAAGTTGATGCTGCTCCTGCCTTGAAGTTACGAAAGGCACGAAAATTAGACTGTTTGGCCTTTGATTTGGCCCTGTCCTGAGGAAGAGTATGACCCTTACCTCCAGTAATGTCAGCAATAATTTCTTTCAAGCCGGGCCCGAATAAGGTCTGCCCTTTGAAAGGAATATTAAGCAATTTAGATTTAGAAGTCACGTCAGCTGACCAGGATTTAAGCCATAGCGCTCTGCGCGCCTGGATGGCGAATCCGGAGTTCTTAGCCGTTAGTTTGGTTAAATGTACAACGGCATCAGAAACAAATGCATTAGCTAGCTTAAGAGCTTTAAGCTTGGCCATAATCTCATCCAATGGAGCTGTGCGAATGGCCTCTTCCAGAGACTCAAACCAGAATGCCGCAGCAGCAGTGACAGGCGCAATGCATGCAAGGGGCTGTAAAATAAAACCTTGTTGAACAAACATTTTCTTAAGGTAACCTTCTAATTTTTTATCCATTGGATCCGAAAAAGCACAACTATCCTCCACCGGGATAGTGGTACGTTTAGCTAAAGTAGAAACTGCTCCCTCCACCTTAGGGACCGTCTGCCATAAGTCTCGTGTGGTGGCGTCTATTGGGAACATTTTCCTAAATATCGGAGGAGGGGAAAAGGGCACACCGGGTCTATCCCACTCCTTGCTAATAATTTCTGTAAGCCTTTTAGGTATAGGAAAAACGTCAGTACACACCGGTACCGCAAAGTATCTATCCAACCTACATATTTTCTCTGGAATTGCAACCGTGTTACAATCATTCAGAGCCGCTAATACCTCCCCTAGCAATACACAGAGGTTCTCAAGCTTAAATTTAAAATTAGAAATCTCTGAATCCGGTCTCCCTGGATCAGATCCGTCACCCACAGAATGAAGCTCTCCGTCCTCATGTTCTGCAAATTGTGACGCAGTATCAGACATGGCTCTCACATTATCAGCGCGCTCTGTCCTTAACCCAGAGCTATCGCGCTTGCCTCTTAATTCAGGCAATTTAGATAATACCTCTGTCATAACAGTAGCCATGTCTTGCAAAGTGATTTGTATGGGCCTCTCTGATGTACTTGGCGCCACAATATCACGCGCCTCCTGAGCGGGAGGCGAAGGTACTGACACGTGAGGAGAGTTAGTCGGCATAACTTCCCCCTCGTTGTCTGGTGATAATTTCTTTACAGATATAAATTGACTTTTATTCAAAGTGACATCAATACATTTAGTACACATATTTCTGTGGGGCTCCACATTGGCCTTCAAACATAGTGAACAAACAGATTCATCTGTGTCAGACATGTTTAAACAGACTCGCAATGAGACTAGCAAGCTTGGAAAATCCTTTCAAATAAATTTATAAGCAATATAAAAAACGCTACTGCGCCTTTAAGAAGCACAAAAAATCGTCACAGTTGAAATAACAATGAACCAAATCAGTTATAGCAACCAAATTTTCACAGTAAATGTATTAAGTTAGCAAAGCATTGCACCCACTAGCAAATGGATGATTAACCCCTTAATACCCAAAAACGGATAATCAATTTAACAATTAACGTTTTTATCACAGTCAAACACACTGTCACAGGTCTGCTGTGACTGATTACCTCCCTCAAAATGAATTTTGAAGACCCCTGAGCTCTCTAGAGACGTCCTGGATCAAGGAGGAAGAAGTAGGAAGACTGAAACTGAATTTTTACTGCGCAAAAAAGCGCTAAAATAGGCCCCTCCCACTCACATTACAACAGTGGGAAACCTCAGTTAACCGTTTCTATGTAGAAATAAACGACAGCCATGTGGAAAATCATGCCCCAAAAGATTTATCACCAAAGTACCTCACAAAAAAACGAATAACATGCCAGTAAACGTTTTAAACATGCACTTTAAAAGTTAGGTAGTGTTATTAATAAGCCTGCTACCAGTCGCTTCTACTGCAGTTAAGGCTCATACATTACTTCAGTATTAACAGTATTTTCATAGTCAAATTCCATTCCTTAGAAAATTACTTATTGTACATACATTCATCAGCCTGATACCAGTCGCTACTGCATTTAAGGCTGTACTTACATTACATCGGTATCAGCAGTATTTTCTTAGTCAATTCCATTCCTTAGAAAATAATTTACTGCACATACCTTGTTTGCAGGATTCCCCACACGCTATTCCCTTTCTGAAAGTTACCCCACTCCTCAGAATGTGCGAGAACAGCCAGTGGATCTTAGTTACTTCTGCTAAGATCATAGAAAACGCAGTCAGATTCTTCTTCCAAATACTGCCTGAGAACAAACAGCACACTCCGGTGCCATTTAAAATAACAAACTTTTGATTGAAGAAATAAACTAAGTATAAAAAACACCACAGACCTCTCACAACGACCTATCTAGTTGAGTTGCAAGAGAATGACTGGATATGACATGTGAGGGGAGGAGCTATATAGCAGCTCTGCTTGGGTGATCCTCTTGCAACTTCCTGTTGGGAAGGGAATATATCCCATAAGTAATGGATGACCCGTGGACTGAATACACTTAACAAGAGAAAAGTTAATTAAATAATATAAGCAAAACAGGAAAATAGTTTAAACTTGTATGCTCTGATTAAAGAAAGAAAAATTCTGGGTTTCATGTCCTTTTAATCAGCATATTTACTGATAGTTAAAGGGACATAATACTAATATGCTAAATCACTTGAAACTGATGCAGTATAATTGTAGAAAGCTAACAGGAAAATATCACCTGAGCATCTCTATGTAAAAAAGAAAGATATTTTACCTCACAATCTCCTCAGCTCAGCAGAGTAAGTTCTGTGTAAAAAGTTATACTCAGCTGCAGGTAAAAAAAAAAAAAAAAAAAAAATGAAGAAATGAACAGCAGCCAATCAGCATCAACAGTGCTGAGGTCATGAACTCTTACTGTGATCTCATGAGATTTGACTTAACTCTCATGAGATTTCATAGTAAACTTCCTTACACTGAATAGGGAAATAACATGAAAGTGCACAAGGCTCAACCCCTTAGCTGTCCTGGGACAGACATACTGATTTGCTGCTTAGAAGTCCTTTACAACGGGATGTGGCTACTGAGAAACTTTTGTGGTAAAATATCTTTCTTTTTTACATAGAGATGTTCAGGTGATATTTTCTAGTCAGCTTTTTACAGCTATGCTGCATCACTTTCAAGTGTTTCAACATTTGGGTATTATGGCCCTTTAACAGAGGATTGTTAGTTTTGCAAACACCATTGTCAGCATTTGTGGTTATGCAGAAAGATGGAAACGTAGGCCTTGGAATTAATGGTTTTGTTTTGCAAAGCAATATGAAGAAAAGTTTACTGATCCACGTGCATAAAGATATGAACAAAGGTGGTGTTTACATCTACTGAGGTCATAAACTGATGAGCCTCCGTTAGCAGAAATAACAGCCTCTAGACGCTTCCTATAGCCTGTAATGAGTGTCTGGATTCTGGGTGAAGGTATTTTGGACCATTCCTCCTTGCAAAACATCTCCAGTTCAGTTTGGTTTGATGGTTTCCAAGAATGGACAGCCCAATTCAAATCACCCCACAGATTTTCAATGATATTCAGGTCTGGGGACTGGGATGGTCATTCCAGAACATTGTTTCTGGCCTGTTTGCGGCGTGGCATCACTCTCCCATACAGCTTCTCCTTGTGCAAAGTGCGATGAATTGTTGAACGATGCACAGTGACACCATCTGCAGCAAGATGATGTTGTAGGTCTTTGGAGGTGGTCTGTGGGCTGTTTTTGATCGTTCTCACCATCCTTTGCATCTCTGATATTTTACTTGGCCTGCCACTTCTGGCCTTAACAAGAACTTTGCCTGTGGTCTTCTATTTCCTCATTAGGTTCCTCACAGTGGACACTGATAGCTTAAATCTCTTCAATAGCTTTTTGTAACCTTCCCCTAAACCATAATGTTGAACATTCTTTGTTTTTAGGTCATTTGAGAGTTGTTATGAGGCCCCATGTTACCACTCTTCAGAGGAGAGTCAAAGAGAACAACAACTTGCAATTGGCCACCTTAAATACCTTTTCTCATGATTGGATGCAACTGTCTATGAAGTTCAAGGGTTAATGGGCTCACCAAACCAATTGTGTGTTCTAATTAATCAGTGCTAGGTAGTTACAGGTATTCAAATCAACAAAATGACAAGGATGCCAAAATGTATGCACCTAATTTTGTTTTGATGCATATTGCACATTTCTGTTAATCCAATAAACTTAATTTCACTACTGAAATATTACTGTGTCCTTCAGTTATTTGATAGATCAAAATGAAATTGCTAATCCAAACACCCAATTATTTATAAATGAAAATCATGGAAATTGTCAGGGGTGCAAACTTTTGCATACGACTGTGTGTATATATGTGTGTGTGTGTGTATATATATATATATATATATATATATATTTTACAACGGTTCAATTTGCACCGTTTCAGAATAACAACCTTTTTTTCAGTCATGTGACTTCTATTGAAAAGCATTGAGAAGCAGTGCATTGATTAATAGGTGGAGCCATCCACCTGTGTTGCAGCAAAGATATGCAAGCCAAGCAAGCTAAAATTAATCAGTTTAACCCGACCTAAGCTATCGAGCAGCTTGCAAAGGAACAATATATTCCTGTCTATAAATCAGTCCAGATTGGAATGCATAGAAATAACTGTTTGCAGAAAAATGCAAGTAAAGTCTGTGTTGTGTGATTATTTTATTAGGTATATAATGCTGTTTAGCAAATGTTTTTGTTAATTTAACTTAGTTTAATTATATATTTTGTGTTGTGTGATTATTTTATTAGGTTTACAATGCTGTTAAGCATTTAAAGTCTTCATTTCAAAGCTTTAAAAATAATGTACTAGCTGTTACTTATGCCAATTTTGAGAGGGGCCTGGAACTTATCTCCCTCACTTCCCATTGACTTACATTATAAACTGGGCTTCAATTTACAACGGTTTCGATTTACAACCATTCCTTCTGGAACCTAACCCCGGCGTAAACTGAGGGCTACCTATATATATATATATATATATATATATATATTCAGTTTAAGGATCCAATTGTTGGTGAGAGACCATCATCTGTGGAAAGGAACTGGCCTGTAAACACTTATAGCTGTGTTTACAATGGTGTGTATATTTGTGGCCTTAATTATCTTGGTATAGATAGATTGTACTGCATGTAACTAATTTAATCTGTTTGCCACTATGGATTGAACACCTCTAATTATATCTATAAAGATCTGTCTATTTTTATACTTTTGAGGTTTTTGTTTATTCTACAAAATGAATACATTTACAGCTAATAGTATTTAGCACATTTATTATGAAGATAAGGACAAGGAAGTAGAAGAGAAAAAGTCTTAAAAGGGACATGAAACACAATTTTTTTTCTTTAATGATTCAGATAGAGAATACAATTTTTTTTAAAAAGTTTCCAATTTACGTCTAAGATCAAATTTGCTTCATTTTCATGTTATTCCTTGTTGAAGAGATTTCTAGATAGGTAGCTTGCTTATGACTTGGGCACTACATGACAGGAAATAGTGCTGCCATCTAGTGCTCTTCCTAATGTATAACACTGCCATATAGAGTTGCAGACACGAGCACACTCCTGAACTTACCTTCCTGCTTTTCAACTAAGGATAACAAGAAAATGAAGAACATTTGATAAAAAAGTACATTGGAAAGTTGTTTTAAATTGTATGTTCTGAATTGTGAAATAAAAATGTTGGATTTATATCCCTTTAACATTTGAATTTCTGTTTTACTATTATTTATATAAGGTGTTTCCTACCTAATTCTCAAAACATTTGTCTAAAAAGTTTAATGTTTTCTTTTTCCACCCCTGCATAAATATACTCACTCTGTCTTTCAGTTGATTCACTTCAGCAGTGGTGACTGCATGTTTAAGTTGGAGCTAAAAAAAAAAAAAAAAAAAAGGTAAACTATCCATATTATTTAAAAAAAACAAAAAACCTAAATAAGCATTTTGCAAATGTTGAGAGTATGTAAAAACTGAATATAATGTTTTAATTACTTCTAATTAATTAATTGTGAATGAAAATGAAATCTGCTAATATCAAACATCCGTAAATGAATATTATAACAATTTAAATAATGTGAACTTCTTAAGCATATAAGTAAAATACATGCTGTGAAATAATAATAAATGCCTCCAGTACTTTCCACTACTTAAGTTTCTTAGAGATTTTAAGAGTTTTAAATGAAAGTTAAAAGGAGCTATATTGGATTGCTTTTGTCCATTCCTAAGCTTGTGTGACAAAATATATCAGCCCTAATGACTGTTTCACACAAGATTTAACTGTCATTAAATACACAGGTGTCAGAATAAATGGAAGAACTATGTGGGTGTAAAAATTGATGACATTTTGTGAAAATCATTTGTAGTACAAGTATTCTGTGGTTGATGTATTTTGGACACACCTAGGACTATTCATATAATGACAAAATTTGATCCCCTGTCCCAATCCATGAAAACATAATTTATGCTTATCAGATAAATTCCTTTCCTTATTGGCAGGGAGAATCCACAACTTAATTCCTTACTGTTGGGAAATACAACACCTGGCCACCAGGAGGAGGCAAAGATACCCAAAGTCAAAGGCTTACATATCCCTCCCACTTCCCCTATCCCCCAGTCATTCTGCCGAGGGAGCAAGGAAAAGTAGGAGAAACATCAGGGTATAAAAAGGTGCCCGAAGAAATAATATAAAAAGGGAGCCGCCCATCAAAAACATAAATTACGGGCGGGGTCGTGGACTCTCCCTGCCAGGAAGGAAAGGAATTTATCTGGTAAGCATAAATTATGTTTTCCTTCCATAAGGCAGGGAGAGTCCATAACTTCATTCCTTACTGTTGGGAAGCTCCAGAGGACACTGAATGAATAACGGGAGGGAACAGAAAAAAAGAGACAAACCCTATTCTGAGGGCACCACAGCCTGCAAACTTTTTCTCGAAGCAAACACATCAAACTTATAAAATTTAGACAAAGTGTGTAAGGAGGACCAGGAAGCCAAGCCGCCTTACAAATCTGATCCATTCAGGCTTTGTTCTTAAAAGCCCAGGAGGAAGCCACTGCTCTAGTGGAATGAGCCATAATCCTCTAAGGAGGCTGTCGTCCCACTGTCTCATAAGATAAGCGGATGACACTCCTCAACCAGAAAGATAGAGAAGACATAGTAGCCTTCTGCCCCATACGCTTCCCCGTATAGATGACAAAGAAGAAGATTGTCTGAATTTCTTAGTAGCCTGAAGATAGAACTTCAAGGCACAAACCACATTGATTGTGAAGTGGACGTTCCTTCGCTGAAGGAGGATTAGGACACAAGGAAGGAACAACAATCTCTTGATTAACGTTACGATCCAACACCACCTTAGGGAGAAACCCTAATTTAGTGTGTAAAACCGCCTTATCAGCAAAAAAAAAAACCAGATAATGGGGGTCACATTGCAAAGCAGAAATCTCAGAAACTCTGTGCGCAGAGGCAATAGCCAACAAAAAAAGAACCTTCCAAGATAACAATTTAATGACAACAGTATGCATAGCCTCAAATGGAGACTGCTGCAAAACCCTAAGAACAAGATTGAGGCTCCAAGGCGGAGCCCCAGATCTAAACACAGGTCTGAACCTAGCCAGAGCCTTAACAAAGGACTGCACATCCGGAAGCTCAGCCAATCTTTTGTGCAGTAACACCGACCGGGCCGATTATCTGTCCCTTTATGGAACTAGCAGATAAACTCTTCTCCAGTCCATCCTGGAGGAAAGCTAAAATTCTGGCTACCTTAACCTTATGCCAGGAAAAGCCATGCTCTTCACACCAGTAGAAATAAGTCCTCCACACTATATGGTAGATACGACAAGTAACTGAGTTACAAGCTTGAACCAGAGTGTCAACGACACTCTCAGAAAACCCTCTCTTGGCTAAGACCAAGTGTTCAATCTCCACGCAGTCAGCTTTAGAGAATCTAGATTTTTATGAACAAAGGGACCCTGTGTATCAGCAGATCTCTGCGACAAGGTAACTTCCACTGAGGAGATGAGGACATCCCCACCAGATCCGCAAAATACGTCCTTTGCGGCCACGACGGAGCAATCAGAATCACTGATGCTCACACCTGGTTGATGCGAGCCACCACACGAGGGAGAAGCGGTAATGGAGGAAAGCGATATATGAGCCTAAACCTCCATGATACTGATAGGGCATCTATCAGCTCCGGCTAAGGATCCCTCAACCTCGACCCGTACCTGGGTAGCTTGGCATTAAGGTGGGATGCCATGAGATCTATCTCCGGCGCCCCCCACTCACTGCATATCACTGCAAACACCTCGGGGTGAAGAGACCAGTCCCCTGGGTCAAAAGATTACCTGCTGAGGAAGTCTGCTTCCTAGTTGTCCACACCTGGAATGTGGATTGCTGACAGCATACATTTGTGAGTCTCTGCCCACTCTAGTATCAGAGATACTTCTTTAATCGCCAAGGAACTTCTCGTTCCCCCCTGATGGTTGATGTAGGCAACCGAGGTTATATTGTCTGATTGGAATCTGATAAACTGGGACGAACCCAGAAGGGGCCAAGCCTTTAAGGAATTGAAGATTGCCCAGGGTTCCAAAATATTGATCTGAAGGGAGGACTCCTCCTGCATCCACAGACCTTGTGCCTTCTTGCCACCTCAAATGGCTCCCCAGCGGGAAAGGCTTGCATCCGTAGTCACAATCTCTCAGGACAGTCTCAAAAAGCACGTGCCTTGGGACAGATGATCTGGACAGAGCCACCAAGAGACTCTTCCAAGTTTATCTTCCATCCATGTGATGAAAGAAGATTGAGAAGGGACTCTGAATGTTCTTCTGCTAGACAAAAAGATGGTGCCTGTACAAAGATATTGTGAAGGTAAGGAACTACTGCAATACCTTGTGTTCTGGCAATGGCTAGAAGAGCCCCCAGAACCTTCGCAAATATCCTTGGAGCAGTAGCTAGGCCAAACGGAAGAGCTATGAACTGGAAGTGCTTCTCCAGAAAAGCAAACCTCAGGAACTAAAAAAATGTTCCCTGTGAATCGGGACGTAAAGGTATACATCCTTCAGGTCTATTGTGGTCATAAACTGTCCTTTCTGTCTCCATCTTGAAAGAGGG
This sequence comes from Bombina bombina, assembly GCF_027579735.1. Lineage (NCBI taxonomy): Eukaryota > Metazoa > Chordata > Amphibia > Anura > Bombinatoridae > Bombina > Bombina bombina. The sequence continues at coordinate 453,616,080 of NC_069499.1, forward strand.
AACACTCAGAAACTTGTTTAGGAACTTTAGGTCCAGAATTGGATGAAAAGTTCCCTCCTTCTTTGGAACCACGAAAAGGTTTGAATAAAACCCCAAACCTCTTTCTGCTGAAGTTACCAGGACAATTATTTCTAGAGGGGAGAGATCCCGTACGCAACCTAAGAAGGCAGCCCTCTTTTCTGGTCTTGTAGACGGATTGGAGAGTAGGAATCTGCCCCTGGGTGGATGAGACTTGCATCCTATCCTGTATCCTTGAGATATAACCTCCAGGACCCAAGAGACCTGTACATCCTGGAACCAAGCATCTAAAAAAAGAGACAGCCTGCCCCCTACTCGATCCGATCCCGGATCAGAGGCCCCCCCTTCATGCCAATTTGTTCTCGGCGGGCTTCTTAATCTGTTTGGACTTATTTCAGGAGTGATCCGGCTTCCAAGTATTCTTGGGCTGCTCAGACTTGGATAAGGACTGCTGTCATTGTGAACGAAAATTAGACAGTTGCCGTCCCTTAGGCCTATTCTTCTTATCCTGCGGTAGGATGGCACCTTTCCCTCCGGTAACCGAAGAGATAATGGAGTCCCGTTCTGGACCGAATAAAATCTTCCCCTTGAATGGAAGAGAAAGGAGTCTGTATTTACAAGTCATATCCGCAGACCAAGACTTAAACCAGAGAGCACGGAGGGCTAGAACCACAAAGACAGAAGCCTTTGCATTTATGCGAATAATCTGCATATCCACGTCACAGATGAAAGTTAGCAATTATCAGTGCTTTAATTCTCTCCTGAGTATCCTCGAGGGTAGTCTCCATCTCAATGAGCTCCAACAGAGTGTCGCACTAGTAGGTAGCTGCTCCAGCAACCGCGGCTACAGCTGCCGCCGGTTGAAATAAAAACCCTGTATGTTGAAACATCTTCCTCAGAAATGTTTCCATTTTCTTATCCATAGGCTCTCTAAAAGAAGAACTAACCTCCAGAGGGATAGTAGTATGCTTAGCAAGCATAGAGGTAGCGCTATCCAGCTCAGGGAATCATTTTTTAAAAGTAGACAAGGGGGAAAAAGAAGTTCCTACTCTTTCCCTTTCATTACTAATAATGTTTGCCATCTTAACAGGCACAGGAAAGCCAGAGGGACCTTTCTATCTTCATAAACTCGGTGTTATTTAGGGATCTTAGGTTCCTCAGGTAGTGTAGCCTCTGGAATCTCTAGCGTAGACAGAGCCACCTTTAATAAAAAAAAAGCAGATGCTCAATTTTAAATCTAGAGGGTTCCTCCGCTGAAGGAGGTTTAGAAACTGAAGTCTCTGACTCAGAAAGTTCACCCTCTGAAGTTAGAGGTTAACTCATCCTCAGATAGCTGGGATATAGTAGCTAAATCCGACAAATATTTAGACGACCCTAGGTCCGAAGAACTATGTTTAACTTTTCTCTTGCGTATGATAGAGCGAGGTAAGGCACTCAGGGCCGCAGACACCGCTGATTGTAACAGTGCGGTGAAGTCTGCTGGAAAAACACCCCCCCTCCAGATTGAGGATTAGTTGAGCCACGGGGAACAGCATGTGGCAAACCACAGCCTCCTCACAATATAAAACATAAATTATGCTTACCAGATAATTTCCTTTCCTTCTGTATGAGAAGAGTCCACGGCTTCATTCCTTACTTGTGGGAAATACAGAACCTGGCAACCAGGAGAAGGCAAAGACACCCCAGCCAAAGGCTTAAATACCTGCCCCCCACTTCCCTAATATCCCAGTCATTCTGACAAGGGAACAAGGAACAGTATCAGAAATATCAGGGTATAAAGTGTGTCAAAAGAAATAAACAAAATTTTAGGTCCACCCAACAAAGAAACATGGGCGGGGGCAGTGGACTCTCCTCATACAGAAGGAAAGGAAATTATCTGCTAAGCATTATTTATGTTTTCCTTCCTAATATGAGGAGAGTCCACGGCTTCATTCCTTACTTGTGTGAAACATATACCAAGCTCTAGAGGGAGGGTAAAAAGAGAGGCAGACCCTATTCTGAGGGCACCACAGCCTGCAAAACATTTCTCCCAAAAGCTGCTTTAGCCGAAGCAAAAACGTCAAATTTGTACAATTTTGAAAAGGTATGTAAGGAGGACCAGGTATCCGCCCTACAAATCTGCTCCATAGAGGCCTCATTCTTAAAGGCCCAAGAGGAAGCCGCAGCTCTAGTTGAATGAGCCGTAATCCTCTGAGGAGGCTTATGTCCCGCGGTCTCATATGCTAAGCGAATAATACTCCTCAACCAAAAAGATAAGGAAGTGGAAGAGGCCTTCTGCCCTCTATGCTTCCCAGAATAGACAACAAACAAGAAAGAAGTCTGTCTAAAATCCTTCATAGCTTGAAGATAGATTTCAAAGCCCGAACCACATCCAAATGATGAAGAAACCGTTCCTTCGAAGAAGGATTAGGACACAAGGAAGGAACCACAATTTCCTGATTGAAGTTGGGATCAGAAACGACCTAAGGAAGAAAACCCAACCAAGTACGAAAAAACAGCCGTTTCAGCATGAGAAACTAGGTAAGGAGACTCACATTGCAAGGCCGCCATCTCAGAGACTATAATACGAGTATAAGGACACAAAAAAAAAAAAAAAAAAAAAAAAAAAGCTGTTTTTGTCTTAAAAACCTTCAACATATGAAAGGGGGGCAAAACAGATGATAATCTATAATGTGTTCCTAAAAAACAATGGGGCCCGAATAAACCAGTAAAATTTATTTAAAGTGAATACTGAAAAACATTAGTACATGAAAAGGGGGGCAAAATAAACATGTATCTATACAGACAGTTCATGTTATATCATCACACTTAATGTTTATATATACACATATTGTACAAAAGAATATAATTCTCACACTTAATTTCAAGAAATTATATGCAACACACAAGTCGCTGAGTCAATATTTAACATTCAATAAGTATAGAAGTCTTTTTATAATATGGATGTTTAATTATGAAAAGTATCTATTCCAACTTATAACAAACTTCTAAGTGGCAATTTATTCTACCTCCTCTAAATATTTGGATAAGTAGAATTCATATAAGAAACTTTGTATCTGTGAATAACACTTACGTCTTTTTATTTTGAGAAAAAAAGAAAAGGCAATCAATATCACTATATCAGAAACTGTTTTTCATTGGACAACCTATAACATGTGATCTTCACTGACATACCGGACCTGAAAGAGAACTTGAAACAGAGAACTACCTGAAAGGGAACTACAAAACCGGCAAAAATGATGATATCTACAGAAATTTTATATTTTAAAACAAACTTATAGTTTCTAATATAATTAATATTGTTTTTTATGTTTCTTTAGATGTTTATTTTAAATTTACAATTGAAATTTTGAATCGGGTGTAAACCTGCTCTCCTCCAATGGGGAAGCAGGTAGCGTAACTGACATGTATTTAAAGGCCACCTGTGCAGCGGAAAGGTATGCTTTGGTTTGTAAAGCACTTTTATTGCTCTTGAGAAAGACGTCTGGGACCGTTGAAACGCTTTTGCGTTGAGCCAAATAAAGACAAACTTTTTTACTGAATCTGTGATATTGTCTTTTCATATTGGAAGGAGCCGGTAACCTGCAATATACACTGTGAGTAGATATTCACCTTTGTATGGTGTATTGTCTGATATTTCAGCACCACTATTTTGCACCTAGAGTTATACAACCGAGGAAGGAAAGGAAGATACCAACGACTGATACAAGCTGAACCAGCGCCTCCAGCTAGCACACCTGATCTATTCACACAGACCTTGGGAGAGACTGTGGGACGGCTGCGGTTCACCAGAAGGGGAAAGTATTAATACATATTATACACCTGTTTGCATGTATATCTGCACGCCAAAGCAACAGCCAGTAGAAAAAGAACCTTCCAAGACAGTAATTTAATGTCAACCGAATGCATAGGCTCAAACGGAGCCCTCTGCAAAACTTTAAGAACTAGATTTAAACTACAAGGAGGAGTGGTAGGTCTAAACACAGGCCTGATTCTAGACAGATCCTGAACAAAAGACTGAACATCAGGAAGCCCGACGAGTCTCTTGTGCAATAAAACAGATAGAGCCGAAATCTGTCCCTTTAGGGAACTAGCAGAAAGGCCCTTCTCCAGACCTTCCTGGAGAAAAGAAAGAATCCTGGAAACCTTGACCTTATGCCAGGGGAATCCACACTCTTCACACCAGAATAAGTAGATCCTCCACACCTTATGATAGATGCGACAAGTGACCGGCTTTCGAGCTTGAATGAGAGTATCAATCACTCTCTCAGAAAAAAATAGATTTATCCTCTAAGGCACTGCTAATGCATCTATCAGCTCTGCCTAAGGATCCCTGGACCACGACCCATATCTGGGTAGCTTGGTATTGAGCTGGGAAGCCATGAAATCCATCTCCAGTGTCCCCCATCTGTCGAAAATCTCTGCAAACACCTCGGGAAGAAGAGATCATTCCCCCGTATGAAAGGATTGTCTGCTAAGGAAATCCGCTTCCCAGTTGTCCACACCCGGAATGTGGATCGCTGACAGCGAGCAGTTGTGGGCCTCTGCCCATTCCAGAATCCGAAATACTTCCCTCATTGCTAGGGAGCTCCTTGTTCCCCCCGATGGTTGATGTAAGCCACCGAGGTTATGTTGTCTGATTGGAATCTGATAAACTGGGACGAACCCAGAAGAGGCCAAGCCTTCAGAGCATTGAAGATCACTCGAAGTTCCAAAATGTTGATCGGGAGGAGAGATTCCTCTCAAGTCCACAAGCCCTGTGCCTTCCTGGCACCCCAAACAGCTGTCAATCTCCCAGGATGGTCTCAAGGAGGATGTCCCTTGGGAAAGGTGAACTGGACAGAGCCACCAAGAGAACGATTCTCTCGACCGGTTGTCCAGAGAAATCTGTTGTGACAGATCTGAGCAGTCGCCATTCCATTGACTGAAGCATGCACAGCTGAAGAGGCCTGAGGTGGAATTTGGCTAATGGAATGATGTCTATGCTGGACACCATAAGCCCAATTACCTCCATACACCGGGCCACAGAGGGCCTTAAGGAGGTCTGTAGGGCAAGACAATTGGAAGTTAGCTTGTAACGTCTCTGGTCTGTAAGAAATATCCTCATGGATATGGAGTCTATTATCGTACCTAGGAATTCTACCCTGGTACTGGGAACAAGAGAACTCTTTTCTAAGTTTATCTTCCATCCATGAGATCGAAGAAGAAATAGAAGAGCTTTTGATTGGTCCTCTGCCAGGCGGCAGGATGGTGCCTCAAACAGGATGTCGTCTAAGTATGGCGCCACTGCTATCCCTCTGGTTCTCGCCACTACAAGCAGAGCCCACAGAACCTTTGTAAAGACTCTTGGGGCAGAAGCTAGACCAAATGCAAGTGCAACAAACTAGAGTGCTAGTACAGGAACGCAAATCTCAGGAACTTGAAGTGTTCCTTGTGGATTGGAATGAGAAGGTAAGCATCTTTCAAGTCTATCGTAGTCATGAACTGTCCTTCCGGAACTAAGGGCAGAATGGACCTTATTTCCATCTTGAACGATGAGACCGACAGGACCTTGTTTAAGCACTTTAGGTCCAGAATTGGGCGAAAAGTTCCCTCCTTCTTTGGGACCACAAAAAGGTTTGAGTAGTATCCCAGACCTCTTTCTGCTAGAGGTACCGGTACAATTACACCCTGGGAGGAGAGATCCCTCATGCATCCTAGAAAGGCCTCTCATTTTTCTGGCCTTGAAGACAGGTTTGACAAGAGGAATCTGCCTCTGGGTGGATGAGATCTGAAACCTATCCTCTACCCCTGAGCAATGACCTCCAGGACCCAAGGGTCATGCACGTCCCCCAGCCAAGCCAAATAAAAGAATTAGCCACACTCAAGGCCTTAATTATTTCCTGGATCGTGTCAAGGGGACCTTCCACCTTGATCAACTCGGATAAAGAGTCGCACCAATAGGTAGCGGCTCCAGCCACTGCAGCAACCGCCGCTGCCGGTTGAAAAAAATATCCCATGTGCTGAAACATCTTTATCAACAGAGTTTATAGCTTCTTATCCACAGGCTCTTTAAATGAGGAACTATCCTGAAGTGGAATAGTGTGTTTAGCAAGCGTGGAGATAGTGCCATCCACCTTAGGGACGGAACCCCACAACTCCAATTGAGAGTTCGGAACCGGGAATAATTTCTTAAAGGAAGAAGGGGAAAAAGAAGAACCAAATCTTTCCCATTCATTCCTAATGGGACACTAAACCCAAATTTTTTCTTTTGCGATTCAGATAGAGCATGCAAATTTAAGCAACTTTCTATTTTACAGAAAGGAAAAAATGGTGTTAAAGATACTAACACTCTCTGTCTCTAAAAAGCTAACCCAAAAGGTTGGAATATCTCCTAAAACCAACCCAAATAGAAAAATGAAGAGGGTATTAGTTGGGTAGCGCTAATAAAAGCTTAGAGAAATAACAATATTATTATTATTAATAAAGCTAGATCATGTGATTCTATATAGATGTGCAAATGGCATCAAAGCTACATTTATGCCAATGTGTCATGTGATTGCAATATCTTAGTGTTGTTTTAAACCTCTGAAGACATTAAAAAGGAGTATAAGAGAAAAGTGACTGGAAAAGGTTAACTAAAGAACGATTGTGGATGATAAGTGCTGAATACCTTGTTAGCTATTTGTGAGATATAGTGTAACGAATAAACAATAGAAATTAGTTTATATTTGTATTTACTGACTAATACAAACTAGATGAATTAATATTTTAAAACTTTATAAATTTTATAATTGAAGCAAATAAGAACAAATAAAAATATATGTATGTACATACAAGGGGTGCCGGCATTAAATATACTGATTAGATTACAATTAAAAACAAGCAATACATTGTAGACATATGTATTGATAAGTGATCGTAACTTAGTTAATTGCAGTTGAGCCACAAAGGAGGAAAACAGTTCACTTCCAAATAGATTAGCAATGTTACCGTAACTTTGTATTTGGGATTACCGTCCTTTGTTATTTTGAAGTCCCGTTTGGTAAAAGAGTATAATCTGGAGCTCTAAAATGAAGGTATCCAATGCGGTGTAGAACGGAAAGAAGCAATTTTAAACTTCAAAGTGGTAAAATTGCCAAATTCAGCGGCATCGAGGTGTAGTTTGTGGTGCTTTTGAAATGATGCAGGTAGGTCCTGGGACCGAGGTATTCGCTGGCAGCCGCAATCTCCTTACGGGCTGTACCTACAGGTCCTATTACCTGTTCCGGTGTTGGAGGTCACAGACTGAATCACCGTGTGAATTGGAAATGTTGCCAAAAAGCTTAATGTGGCTAAATTCAGTGAAAAGTTGGTGTATAGATCCTGGGTGAGGAATTAAGCATATATATATATATATATATATATATATATATATATATATATATATACATACACCGCTTAGAATATCATAAACGGCTTTGATCCACCTCACCTACTATAACCAAAATTAACACATAGAGTGTACAGATGAGCAAATCTACGCGTTTCAGCCCGGTAGGCTCATCTGTACACTCTCTGTGCTAATTTTGGTTATAGTAGGTGAGGTGCATCAAAGCCGTTTATGATATTCTAAGCGGTGTATATATATATATGCTTAATTCCTCACCCAGGATCTATACACCAACCACACGGTGATTCAGTCTTTGACCTCCAACACCGGAACAGGTAATAGGACCTGTAGGTACAGTCCGTAAGGAGATTGCGGCTGCCAGCAAATACCTCAGTCCCAGGACCTACCTGCATCATTTCAAAAGCACCACAAACTACACCTCGATGCCGCTGAATTTGGCAATTTTACCACTTTGAAGTTTAAAATTGCTTCTTTCCGTTCTACACCGCATTGGATACCTTCATTTTAAAGCTCCACATTATACTCCTTTACCAAACGGGACTTCAAAATAACAAAGGACGGTAATCCCAAATACAAAGTTACGGTAACATTGCTAATCTATTTGGAAGTGAACTGTTTTCCTCCTTTGTGGCTCAACTGCAATTAACTAAGTTACAATCACTTATCAATACATATGTCTACATGTATTGCTTGTTTTTAATTTGATGTTTTTTATTGTAATCTAATCAGTATATTTGGTGCCGGCACCCCTAGTGTGTACATACATATATTTTTATTTGTTCTTATTTGCTTCAATTATAAAATTTATAAAGTTTTAAAATATTAATTCATCTAGTTTGTATTAGTTAGTATATACAAATATAAACTCATTTCTATTGTTTATTCGTTACACTATATCTCACAAATAGCTAGCAAGGTATTCAGCACTTATCCACAATCGTTCTTTAGTTAACCTTTTCCAGTCACTTTTCTCTTATACTCCTTTTTAATGTCTTCAGAGGTTTAAAACAACACTAAGATATTGCAATCACATGACACATTGGCATATTTGTAGCTTTGATGCCATTTGCACATCTATATAGAATCACATGATCTAGCTTTATTAATAATAATAATATTGTTATTTCTCTAAGCTTTTATTAGCGCTACCCAACTAATACCCTTTGCAACTTTCTATTTTACTCCTATTATCAATTTTTCTTCATTCTCTTTATTTGTAAAAGAAGGCATCTAACTTTTTTTTGGTTGAGACTCTAGACAGCACTTTTTTATTGGTGGATGAATTTATCCACCAATCAGCAAGGGCAATCCAGGTTGTTCACCAAAAACGGGCCGGCATCTAAACTTACATTCTTGCATGTCAAATAAAGATACTAAGAGAATGAAGAAAATTTGATAATAGGAGTAAATTAGAAAGTCTGCTGTACAACCCTGTCCTCGTAGACCTTATCGAGTTAAGGAATAGGTTCCTCAGGTAACTTTGGTTCTGGAACCTCTAAAGTAGCCAAAACTTCCTTTAACAGAAAGCGTAAGTGTTCAATCCTAAATCTAAAGTCTGGTTCCTCCGCAGCTGGATGCTTAGAGGCAGCAGATTCCAACCCAGAAAGAGCATCCTCTTGTATCAGATAAATCCAATAAGTTAGTAGATGACCCCTGGGAAGGATAGCAATATTTGACCTTTCTTTTGCGCTTAGCAGGGAGAGGTAAAGCACTAAAGGCCACAGACACTGCCGTTTGTAACTGCTCAGTAAAGTCTGGCGGTAAAAGGCCCCCTCCAGATGGAGGATTAGGAGTGCTATGGGAAGCTGCATGTGTAATAGGAGATGACGACAGCAAACACACCTCACGTGACGGAGACTCCTCAGAGGTGGAGAGACTCAGTGGTACGAAACATATTGGGTTTTTTTTTAGATAAAATTACTTTATCAAGTCATGTGAAACATAATTGAGCAGGCAGATATACCGTAGCCTCCTCACAATATAGACAGGTATTAGATTTAGGTAAAGAGGGAGTACCCTCCAACGTATCAGAGTCCGCCATAGCTTGCGCTTGAAGATGGACTATAGAAAAAATAAATGACACCTTTATACCCCCAATGGCTGGGGCACTCAATACCTCCTATGACCCAGGCCCCACAGAGAAACCGCTTTGTCTCCAGTAAACCGTACCGTCAGGAAAAGAGCAAATCAGTGTCCACACCCGGCCACGTGGTGTGCCATGCAGAACCGCCCCTGCTACAGGAAAAAGCGCGCAAAACCTAACAGGCTGCGCAGCTGAGCTAACCAAATGAAAGTAAAACCTGTACGTTCCAACATCTACCTGAGTCTCATCTCACACATGTCGCAGCATAAGTAAATTATGCGATAAATCCCTTTAGTTCAATAATCCCCCTCCAGAGATATTAACCCTTGATTCCATATAGATAAAAGGAGTCACGCTGTGACCCTATTTTCTTGCGTTATCATATGTGTATAAAAATGAAACAATCTTACCGGAATCTCTGCCGTGGAACAGACACACAGCCTCTCAAGTTTGACAGTCTTGTAGCATCGCTCCTGACATGGACTTGAGTGATAGAAGCAGGCAGAGAAACTCATCAACACTAATTGCTTAGGAGTTGTTAATAGGAGTCTGGGTGGGTTCGCAGAAAGATTCTCCCTGCATCTCCAGACCCTAACATACGTCAATGCTCTCACTGAGAGGCTGCCAGGACTACTTAAAACTCCAGTCCCATTCCGAAGGGTACTACTCCTCCATAAGGAACTACTCTGTATCTTCTGACACTTCTCTGCCAACCTCATGTGATGAAAGGCAAAAGAATGACTGGGATAAGAGGGACGTGGGGGAGGTATTTAAGCCTTTGGCTGGGGTGTCTGCCTCCTCCTGGTGGCCAAGTTCTGTATTTCCCACAAGTAAGGAATGAAGCCATGGACTCTCCTCATATTAAGGAAACAGGAATTATTCATCAGTACAGAAGGAGCGGAATCTTCTAATGAAGTATCAGAGTCCTCCATAGCTTTGTATATACCCACAGCAGGACAAACAAAAAGAAATGCTTTTATTTAAAAAAACAGCACCTTAATACTCCCAATGGCTGGGGAACTCACCACCTCCTAGACCCAGACAGCTAACAGTGAAAAAGCTTTACTCAGGAATGATGTCTGCAGCAGGATCTTAGGAAATGAAAGAGACTGCACCCGGTCACGTGGTGCGTAAGACAGGACTTCCCCTGCTATGAAAAACAGAATTTATGTTTACCTGATAAATTACTTTCTCCAACGGTGTGTCCGGTCCACGGCGTCATCCTTACTTGTGGGATATTCTCTTCCCCAACAGGAAATGGCAAAGAGCCCAGCAAAGCTGGTCACATGATCCCTCCTAGGCTCCGCCTACCCCAGTCATTCGACCGACGTTAAGGAGGAATATTTGCATAGGAGAAACCATATGTTACCGTGGTGACTGTAGTTAAAGAAAATAAATTATCAGACCTGATTAAAAAAACCAGGGCGGGCCGTGGACCGGACACACCGTTGGAGAAAGTAATTTATCAGGTAAACATAAATTCTGTTTTCTCCAACATAGGTGTGTCCGGTCCACGGCGTCATCCTTACTTGTGGGAACCAATACCAAAGCTTTAGGACACGGATGAAGGGAGGGAGCAAATCAGGTCACCTAAATGGAAGGCACCACGGCTTGCAAAACCTTTCTCCCAAAAATAGCCTCAGAAGAAGCAAAAGTATCAAATTTGTAAAATTTAGAAAAAGTGTGCAGTGAAGACCAAGTCGCTGCCTTACATATCTGATCAACAGAAGCCTCGTTCTTGAAGGCCCATGTGGAAGCCACAGCCCTAGTGGAGTGAGCTGTGATTCTTTCAGGAGGCTGCCGTCCGGCAGTCTCATAAGCCAATCGGATAATGCTTTTAATCCAGAAGGAGAGAGAGGTAGAAGTTGCTTTTTGACCTCTCCGTTTACCAGAATAAACAACAAACAAAGACAAAGTTTGTCTGAAATCCTTAGTAGCTGCTAAGTAAAATTTGAGAGCACGAACTACATCCAAGTTGTGCAACAAACGTTCCTTCTTTGAAACTGGATTAGGACACAAAGAAGGCACAACTATCTCCTGGTTAATGTTTTTGTTAGAAACAACTTTTGGAAGAAAACCAGGTTTAGTACGCAAAACCACCTTATCTGCATGGAACACCAGATAAGGAGAAGAACACTGCAGAGCAGATAATTCTGAAACTCTTCTAGCAGAAGAAATTGCAACCAAAAACAAAACTTTCCAAGATAATAACTTAATATCAACGGAATGTAAGGGTTCAAACGGAACCCCCTGAAGAACTGAAAGAACTAGGTTGAGACTCCAAGGAGGAGTCAAAATTTTGTAAACAGGCTTGATTCTAACCAGAGCCTGAACAAAGGCTAGAACATCTGGCACAGCTGCCAGCTTTTTGTGAAGTAACACAGACAAGGCAGAAATCTGTCCCATCAAGGAACTTGCAGATAACCCTTTTTCCAATCTTTCTCGAAGGAAGGATAGACACTTAGGAATCTTAACCTTGTCCCAAGGGAATCCTGCAGATTCACACCAACAGATATACCAAATTATGTGGTAATTTTTCTGGTTACAGGCTTTCAGGCCTGAACAAGAGTATTAATAACAGAATCTGAGAACCCTCGCTTTGATAAGATCAAGCGTTCAAACTCCAAGCAGTCAGCTGGAGTGGGTCGAACGGACCTAGAACAAGAAGGTCTCTCAAAGATAGCTTCCATGGTGGAGCCGATGACATATTCACCAGATCTGCATACCAAGTCCTGCGTGGCCACGCAGGAGCTATCAAAATCACCGACGCCCTCTCCTGATTGATCCTGGCTACCAGCCTGGGGATGAGAGGAAACGGCGGGAACACATAAGCTAGTTTGAAGGTCCAAGGTGCTACTAGTGCATCCACTAGAGCCGCCTTGGGATCCCTGGATCTGTACCCGTAGTAAGGAACTCTGAAGTTCTGACGAGAGGCCATCAGATCCATGTCTGGAATGCCCCACGGTTGAGTGACTTGGGCAAAGATTTCCGGATGGAGTTCCCACTCCCCCGGATGCAATGTCTGACGACTCAGAAAATCCGCTTCCCCATTTTCCACTCCTGGGATGTGGATAGCAGACAGGTGGCAGGAGTGAGACTCCGCCCATAGAATGATTTTGGTCACTTCTTCCATCGCTAGGGAACTCCTTGTTCCCCCCTGATGGTTGATGTATGAACTTGGCCCTCGCTAGCTGAGGCCAAGCTTTGAGAGCATTGAATATCGCTCTCAGTCCAGAATATTTATCGGTAGAAGAGATTCTACCCGAGACCAAAGACCCTGAGCTTTCAGGGATCCCCAGACCGCGCCCCAGCCCATCAGACTGGCGTCGGTCGTGACAATGACCCACTCTGGTCTGCGGAAGGTCATCCCTTGTGACAGGTTGTCCAGGGACAGCCACCAACGGAATGAGTCTCTGGTTCTCTGATTTGCTTGTATCTTCGGAGACAAGTCTGAATAGTCCCCATTCCACTGACTGAGCATGAACAGTTGTAATGGTCTTAGATGAATGCGCACAAAAGGAACTATGTCCATTGCCGCTACCATCAAACCTATCACTTCCATGCACTGCGCTATGGAAGGAAGAGGAACGGAATGAAGTATCCGACAAGAGTCTAGAAGTTTTGTTTTTCTGGCTTCTGTCAGAAAAATCCTCATTTCTAAGGAGTCTATTATAGTTCCCAAGAAGGGAACCCTCGTTGACGGAGATAGAGAACTCTTTTCCACGTTCACTTTCCATCCGTGAGATCTGAGAAAGGCCAGGACAATGTCCGTGTGAGCCTTTACTTGAGGAAGGGACGACGCTCGAATCAGAATGTCGTCCAAGTAAGGTACTACAGCAATGCCCCTTGGTCTTAGCACCGCCAGAAGGGACCCTAGTACCTATGAGAAAATCCTAGGAGCAGTGGCTAATCCGAAAGAAAATGCCACGAACTGGAAATGCTTGTCCAGGAATGCAAACCTTAGGAACCGATGATGTTCCTTGTGGATAGGAATATGTAGATACGCATCCTTGAAATCCACCTTGGTCATGAATTGACCTTCCTGGATGGAAGGAAGAAGTGTTCGAATGGTTTCCATCTTGAACGATGGAACCTTGAGAAACTTGTTCAAGATCTTGAGATCTAAGATTGGTCTGAACGTTCCCTCTTTTTTGGGAACTATGAACAGATTGGAGTAGAACCCCATCCCTTGTTCTCCTAATGGAACAGGATGAATCACTCCCATTTTTAGCAGGTCTTCTACCCAATGTAAGAATGCCTGTCTTCTTATGTGGTCTGAAGACAACTGAGACCTGTGGGACCTCCCCCTTGGAGGAAGCCCCTTGAACTCCAGAGAATAACCTTGGGAGACTATTTCTAGCGCCCAAGGATCCAGAACATCTCTTTCCCAAGCCTGAGCGAAGAGAGAGAGTCTGCCCCCCACCAGATCCGGTCCCGGATCGGGGGCCCGCATTTCATGCTGTCTTGGTAGCAGTGGCAGGTTTCCTGGCCTGCTTTCCTTTGCTCCAGCCTTGCATAGGTCTCCAGGCTGGATTGGCTTGAGAAGTATTACCTTCCTGCTTAGAGGACGTAGCCCTTGGGGCTGATCCGTTTCTGCGAAAGGGACGAAACTTAGGTTTATTTTTGGTCTTGAAAAGACCTATCCTGAGGAAGGGCGTGGCCCTTGCCCCCAGTGATATCAGAGATAATCTCTTTCAAGTCAGGGCCAAAGAGTGTTTTCCCCTTGAAAGGAATGTCAAGCAATTTGTTCTTGGAAGACGCATCCGCTGCCCAAGATTTTAACCAAAGCGCTCTGCGCCACAATAGCAAACCCAGAATTTTTTCGCCGCTAACCTAGCCAATTGCAAGGTGGCGTCTAGGGTGAAAGAATTAGCCAATTTAAGAGCACGAATTCTGTCCATAATCTCCTCATAAGAAGAAGAATTACTAATAATCGCCTTTCCTAGCTCATCAAACTAGAAACACGCGGCTGCAGTGACAGGGACAATGCATGCAATTGGTTGTAGAAGGGAACCTTGCTGAACAAACATCTTTAGCAGACCTTCTAATTTTTTATCCATAGGATCTTGGAGAGCACAACTATCTTCTATGGGTATAGTGGCGCGCTTGTGTAGAGTAGAAACCGCCCCCTCGACCTTGGGGACTGTCTGCCATCAGTCCTTTCTGGGGTCGACTATAGGAAAACAATTTTATAAATATGGGGGGAGGTACTAAAGGTATACCGGGCCTGTCCCATTCTTTACTAACAATGTACGCCACCCGCTTGGATATAGGAAAAGCTTCGGGGGGCCCCGGGGCCTCTAAGAACTTTTCCATTTTACATAGTGGTTCTGGAATGACCAGATAATCACAATCATCCAAATTGGATAACACCTCCTTAAGCAGAGCTCGGAGATGTTCCAACTTAAATTTAAAAGTAATCACATCAGGTTCAGCTTGTTGAGAAATGTTTCCTGAATCTGAAATTTCTCCCTCAGACAAAACCTCCCTGGCCCCCTCAGACTGGTGTAGGGGCCCTTCAGAAACCATATCATCAGCGTTCTCATGCTCTACAGAATTTTCTAAAACAGAGCAGTCGCGCTTTCGCTGATAAGTGGGCATATTGGCTAAAATGTTTTTGATAGAATTATCCATTACAGCCGTTAAATGTTGCATAGTAAGGAGTATTGGCACACTAGATGTACTAGGGGCCTCCTGTATGGGCAAGACTGGTGTAGACGAAGGAGGGGATGATGCAGTACCATGCTTACTCCCCTCACTTGAGGAATCATCTTGGGCATCATTTTTACTAAATTTTTTTATGACATAAAATACATATAGTTAAATGAGAAGGAACCTTGGTTTCCCCACAGTCAGAACACAATCTATCTGGTAGTTCAGACATGTTAAACAGGCATAAACTTGATAACAAAGCACAAAAAACGTTTTAAAATAAAACCGTTACTGTCACTTTAAATTTTAAACTAAACACACTTTATTATTGCAATTGCGAAAAAGTATGAAGGAATTGTTCAAAATTCACCAAAATTTCACCACAGTGTCTTAAAGCCTTAAAAGTATTGCACACCAAATTTGGAAGCTTTAACCCTTAAAATAACGGAACCGGAGCCGTTTTTATATTTAACCCCTTTACAGTCCCTGGAATCTGCTTTGCTGAGACCCAACCAAGCCCAAAGGGGAATACGATACCAAATGATGCCTTCAGAAAGACTTTTCTATGTATCAGAGCTCCACACACATGCAGCTGCATGCCATGCTGTCCTCAAAAACAAGTGCGCCATACCGGCGCGAAAATGAGGCTCTGACTATGATTAGGGAAAGCCCCTAAAGAATAAAGTGTCTAAAACAGTGCCTGCCGATATAATCATATCAAAATACCCAGAATAAATGATTCCTCAAGGCTAAATATGTGTTAATAATGAATCGATTTAGCCCAGAAAAAGTCTACAGTCTTAATAAGCCCTTGTGAAGCCCTTATTTACTATCTTAATAAACATGGCTTACCGGATCCCATAGGGAAAATGACAGCTTCCAGCATTACATCGTCTTGTTAGAATGTGTCATACCTCAAGCAGTAAGAGACTGCACACTGTTCCCCCAACTGAAGTTAATTGCTCTCAACAGTCCTGTGTGGAACAGCCATGGATTTTAGTTACGGTGCTAAAATCATTTTCCTCATACAAACAGAAATCTTCATCTCTTTTCTGTTTCTGAGTAAATAGTACATACCAGCACTATTTTAAAATAACAAACTCTTGATTGAATAATAAAAACTACAGTTAAACACTAAAAAACTCTAAGCCATCTCCGTGGAGATGTTGCCTGTACAACGGCAAAGAGAATGACTGGGGTAGGCGGAGCCTAGGAGGGATCATGTGACCAGCTTTGCTGGGCTCTTTGCCATTTCCTGTTGGGGAAGAGAATATCCCACAAGTAAGGATGACGCCGTGGACCGGACACACCTATGTTGGAGAAAAGGGCGCTAAGCTATTATAAGCTGCACAACACTTCAAAAACGAAAGTGAAACATGTTTGTTCCAAGCCAAAAAACACAAAGTCTATGAACCCAAAAAAACTCTCACATTATAAATCCCCAAACTGTTAAAATAATCTCCCTGAAGGAGATATTAACCCCTGATCCTATCGAGGTATAAAGGAGCCACATTGTGACCCTGTATAGCATTTTTAAGTGTACATATATAAAACGTTCTTACCCGCTAGGATCCATGTGAACAGGCACAGTCTTTCAAGTGTGACAGTCTTGCAGCAATGCTTCTGACATGGACTTGAGTGTGTAACAGCAAGCAGTGAAACTCGTCAACACTGATTGCTCAGGAGCTGTTAGCGACAGTCTGGATGGGTTCGCAAAAAAAACTTTCCCTGCATCTCCAGACTAACTTTCATCAATACTCTCACTGAGAGGTTGACATGATTACTTAAAACTCCAGTCCTCTCTTGAAGGGAACATACCCATTACAGGACTATCCAAATCTTCTGACACCTCCTATAGTGACGAAAGGCAAAGAATAAAAAAAGGAAAAAAGATGTGTGCCCAAGCACACACAAAAATCCCATAGGGGGCTCCTCTTATAGACACAACAATACGAAATAAAACATTATAGACACACAAACTCAAAAGTACATAAAATTGGAACAGGCAGCTCTCTGTGAAAGGATGGTTGAATCCTGGTACTTGGCAATCTGGAGAGAGAAAAACAGAGGCGCCACAATGGCCTAGTTCAACCAAAACAGATAATGTGAATTAGTACAGTAAGAAATATACTCACAAGAGTATTGCACCCAATGGTGCTATTCAGGCAGGCTGGAACTTTAGCAGTAGTCCAGCTCACTAATTACATCCAGCAGCCGTGTCAGGTCTGGAACATACTGTATCAGATAGTAGTCTCCTTGAAGAGTTTAAAACACCTCCAGATGCAGTAAGAGGAGGCTGGGATTTCACAGCCTCCCAGCTGACTGTACTCCACAGCTCACTGGACAACCCGGAAAACAATTATGCGATATCCAAAAATAAACACAATGATATTTGGATAGACTCCACCAAACACAGCAAGTGTATATTAAAAACAATGTTATTAAAAGTGACGCGTTTCTCAGCTTCTGCAAGGGCCGTTTCCTCAGGCTATACAAAAATTGAATGAAATACACTTGCTATATTAAGGGATAAAAAAAACGCCAATAAAACAAACCATTAACCAGATACACCTGTGTCATCAGTAGGTAATTAGTTGGCATGGTAACCAAAACAAGGGGTGGTTTTGTTACCTCTGCGTTTATTTTTGGATATCACATCACTGTTTTCCTGGTTGTCCAGTGAGCTGTGGAGTACAGTCAGCTGGGAGGCTGTGAAATCCTAGCCTGCTCTTACTGCACCTGGAGGTGCTTCAAACTCTACAAGGAGACAACTATCTCATATGTTCCAGACTGGACACGACTGCTGTATGTAATCAGTGAGCTGAAAGGCAAAGAATGACAGGGGGATAGGGGAAGTGGGAGGGATATTTAAGCCTTTGGCTGGGGTGTCTATGCATCCTCCTGGTGGCCAGGTGTTTTATTTCCCAACAGTAAGGAATGAAGTAGTGGACTCTCCCTGTATTATCGAAGGAAATTAGAGTTTTGTCTAGTATAGCATGTATCTAGTATTTTTACCCTGCAGATTGCAGACATTACTGTTTTAATGGCCTCCACAGCCATGCCCAACTCAAATTAACATTTGCTTCTTTAAAAATATACTTTGCCACCCACTTTTTAAAAACATAATTTATGCTTACCTGATAAATTTATTTCATCGTGGTGAGAGTGCACGATCCATAACTCCTGGGAATTACCTTTCCCTACCACTAGGAGGCAAAGATTCCCAAACCCCAGGAACTCTATAAAACCCCTCCCACCTCACAAGCAACTCAGTCTCTTGTATAGCCAAGCCAAATATGTAGGGAAATAAACAAATAGGAGCAGGGGGGGGGGGGGGGGAAAGATGTGCATAAGAAAAAACACCACCAGAAAAACACAGGGTGGGGTCTTTTGGACTCTCAACACCATGAATGAAATTTTTTTTATCAGGTAAGTATAAATGATGCTTTAGCGAGAAAAGAGAGCAACAGTAGCTCACGGCGTGCAACCAGGAAGTGAATCCCAAGTGAATCAGTCTATGAGTGTAGTCTATGAGTAAAAGCCTATAGGGAGCGCAAAACGCGTCAGACTGTCTGCCCACCGCTCCTGCCATGTCTGTCTGCTTTATATCGTGCTCAAATAAAACAAATTTATGCTTACCTGATAAATTGCTTTCTTTCCGGATATGGCGAGTCCACGGCATCATCCTCAATTACTGTTGGGAATACCACTCCTGGTCAGCAAGAGGAGGCAAAGAGCACCACAGCAAAGCTATTAAGTATCACTTCCCTTCCCACAACCCCCAAGTCATTCGACCGAAGGTAAATGGAGAAAAAGAAGGAACACAAGGTGCAGAGGTGCCTGAGGTTTCAGTAAAAAAATAACTGTCTTAAAATAAAGGGCGGGCTGTGGACTCACCATATCCGGAAATAAATACATTTATGAGGTAAGCATACATTTTGTTTTCTTTGCTAAGATATGGGAGTCCACGGCATCATCATCAATTACTGTTGGGAATCTATACCCAAGCTAAAGCACACAGATGTTTAGGGAGGGACAAGACAGGTAACCTAAACAGAAGACACTTACCACTTTAAGAACCCTTCCCAAAATAAGCCGAGGCCAAAATATAAATATAGAAAAATTCTGAAACAAATATGCAGAGAGAACCAAATTGTAGCCTTGCAATTCTGAGCCCCCGTAGCTTCATTCTTGAAAACCCAAGAAGCAGACACAGCCCTAGTGAAAAGAGTTGTAAAAAAACTCTCAGGAGACTGCTGTCCAGCAGACACCTAAGCCAAACTAATTATACTTCTCAACCCGAGAGAAAGAGAAGTAGCAGAAGCTTTCTGACCTAAACATTTCCCAGAGAAATAAGCAAACAAGGCAGAAGACGAGCGAAAAAACCTAGTCGTCTGTAGATAGAATTTAAAAACATGCACAACATCCAATTTGTGCAACAAACGTTCCTTAAGAAAACAAGGATTAGGACATAAAGAAGGAACAATTTCCTGCTTAAAACTTTTTATATCCGAATAACCTGGAAGAAACCCAACTTGGTATGAAGAACCGCCTTATCTGAAAGATAAGATGAGGCGAATCACACTGCAAAGCTGAGAGTTCCGAAACTCAACGAGCAGATAGATAGCAATAAGGGACAAAACCTTGCAAGATAACGTAAATCCATGGAATGCAAAGGCTCAAACGGAGCCTGCTGTAATACTTTAAGAACAAGGTTACGGCTCTAAGGTGGAGCAACCAATATAAGCACAGGCCTGATTCTGACCAGGGCCTGACAAGAGACTGCACATCTGGCATGTCCGCCAGATGCTTATGTAGCAAAATAGACAATGCAGAATTCAGACCCCTCAGGGTACTGACTGACAAACCCTTCTCCAGACCATCCTGGAGAAAGGATAACATTCTAGGGATCCTGACTCTACTCCAAGAGGAAACCCTTGGATTCACATCAACAAATAGATGTTTATGCCATAACTTAAAGGCAATCTCTCTAGCAACTGGCAAGCGAGCCTGAGTCATGGACTCAATGACCCACGCTTAGACAAAACTAAGTATTTAATCTCCAAGTGGACAACGTCAGAAGCGAGATTTGGATGAAGGAAAGATCCCTAAATCAGAAGGTCCTTTCTCAGAAGCAGTCTCCAAGGAGGAGAGACTACATATTCACTAGGTCTGCATACTAGATCCTAAGATGCCACGTAGGGGCTAATAAATCACAGACTCTCTCTCCTGTTGAATACGAGCAATAACTCGCAGAAGGAGAGCAAAAATAGGAAACAGGAAAGCAAGACTGAATTCCAAGAAACGCCAGGACATCAGGGCGCTCAGCGGATCACTTAACCAAGAACCGTACCTTGGAAACTTGACGTTCTGCCAAAACGCCTTCAGAAGTCAATTCCAGAACCCCCATTTGAGGGTATACCTAGAGAGCACCTCTGGATGGAAAGCCCACTCCCAGAGATGAAATATCTGACTGTTCAGAAATCTGATTCCTAATAGTCCACCCCTGGAAAGTGAATGACAGACAGCAATTGGGAGCTTCCGCCCACCGAACAATCCACGTCACTTCCAGCATGGCAAAGGAATACCGCGTTCCTCCCTAATCTAGACTTCCTGTGCAGCTGTTGCTGGCCCACGGTGATCCTGTCAAGATCGTTGACACGTAGCAGGGACCACACAGAACCGTGGCCTTAAATATCCGCAACAGCTTAGTGGACTTCATAACATGACAGGCTTTTTATCATTTTATATCCAGTAAGTGCATATATGTTATATGTGCTTATTGTGTGTTTAAATAAAACTACACTTGAGTCGGAGTTTGCGCTCTTGTTATTTTTTTGCACAGATTGATTGCTCTTACCAGAAATGAGGAGATAAAGGTTTGAGGAGCAGCACCCGGCAGCATAGATCCTGGCAGTTCAAGATTTTCAGCGGTTCCCGGATTTCCAACACAAGCCCTCTTGGGACATTTAAGAAACATAAAATGGGACTGCTGTAAAAAGGAACTGAACTCCGGAGATCGGAATCGTAAATATTAAATCTCCACAGGTTGCTAATATTGTAGTAAACATGAACTGGGAGCTCTTATGAAGGAATTGTTAAGAAAGAATGAATATGGTGTTTTAGAATTGCAATTGTTATGAATGCTATTGGCTTAAGGAATTTTATATTATTTTTTTTGCATATTTTAAACGTCTTTTGTATACATTACATTTATACTCATCTATTCAGCACCTAGTTGAAATTTAAAAAGAGGTATCACAATCTGGTTATACCAGTATCGATTTTAAATTTTAAACAGGCATTGCAGTCTAGTTACATTTGCGCCCAAATATTCTATTTTATAGTTTGTGGTTCCTCCCTAGTCATTGAAATAAACCATTGAGATGATAATGTCCGACAGGAACCAAACTAAGAGCTACTCAGGCCAAGACATCAGAGGATTGAAAATCGCTCTCCACTCCTCGATGTTAGAGGGGAGAGACACTCAACTAGACCCAGACTGCTTACCAGCCCAGCAGGTTGGTGTCTATGTTCACATCAATCAGGAACGTCTCCAGAAGCACGCGCCCTGAGACAGATACTCCTGAAAAAAACCTCTACAGGAGAGAGTCTGTAGCGGAACGCAACAAGATCAATTCTCTAAGACAGATACAAGAGATCTCCATTCATGAAAAATATCAAAGGGTACCATCCGACCAAATCCCTCCATACAAAGAGTAACTTTACAGTGAGGAAAAAATAACTGCAGCTAGATCCAAACTCCCAACCTCCTGGTTGTAAAATGGCTAAGCCATCTACTAGACCACAAGAGCTTGCTGTTGGCGGGACATTAAACTGCAGAGAGGAGAAAAGGAAAAATTCCTTAATTATTTGATCTCTGTTAGACCTCATCTACTAGATAGAGAATCTATTAAGGGCCACGTCTACCACACCTGACAATCCCAGGTGGTCTCCCATCCAGGTACAGACCAGACCTGGCCATCTTAAACTTCTGAGATCAGACAGAAATGGGTGCAATCAAGGAATAGTGGGGTTAGATCCATTAAATCACCCTTGTAGATGGGACAAGGGATTCTCTCACAGATTCATTCCCATTCATGGGAAAGTAGATTGACAAGATC
This sequence comes from Bombina bombina, assembly GCF_027579735.1. Classification (NCBI taxonomy): domain Eukaryota; kingdom Metazoa; phylum Chordata; class Amphibia; order Anura; family Bombinatoridae; genus Bombina; species Bombina bombina. Next base: position 453,638,329 of record NC_069499.1, read on the forward strand.
TCTGAAAAGAGAGATTGTCCAAAGGATAGAAGATACCTGCCATATATATCCTTCAGGTCTCTGCTTGTTATGAACAGGCCCTCATGACCAAAGGAGAGAGGATACTACTTTAACGATCAGAACCTGAGTTACCTGAGACTAGGACTGGAATTATCACCCCCCAAGAGGAATATCCTGAACCCAGTTTCAGGAAAGTCTCTCATCATACCTGTATTGCAGATACTCTAGAATGAGAAATCTGCCCAAGGGAGGAATTCTTTTCTCCAGTCTTACTCTCTTGACGAGTGGTTCTTGAAAGGTCAGAGGAAAATTATGGCCGAATATCCTAAAAAGGAAATGCCAGAAGCGTGGATTGGAGGAAACATAAAAAATAGAACCTGCAATTGCAGACTATAAAGCCTGGGCTGTACCACTAAGCCACAGGTAGGCTTCTCAGCAGATCAAGATTTCAGCCACAAAGCCTGGCGTGCTAGTAAGCAAGTCTAATAAGACAAGGCATTGTTTTAAATAAACAATTACACCTCCAGCTTCTTAATCATGGATCCGAAAAGGAGCTAGCTACCTCTACAGGGATCTAGACAGGAGGGTCGGTGTCGTCCAAGTAGCTAAATCCTCCTATAACATTACACAAAGTGTTGAAGCATACATCTAAAGGCGACCACTTCAGCATCAGATGAAGGAATAATACTGTCCAGATCTGGGATTTCGCCCTCAGAAACTACCAGCAAATCCTCCTCATCAAATTTAGAAGGCAAAACTGTGTAGCAGCATGTGGAGCAGAAACTTTATCTGAAACATTAAATGCCCTCTTGCATTTTCCCTATAAACAAGGAAAACAGACCAGCCGCAGATAGCGCAGAGGATACCAGAGCTGTAAATTCTGAATGCAAATACACTCCTCCAGGAGAATGAGAGGAACCGCAGGGCACTGCATGTAACGCCATAGAGGCTTGGGACGTAAAAGGAGAAGCTGTGGCATTAACTAAACAGCATCATCCTAGGAGACAAAGGCTCATGGGCAACGCACTCTCAAGAGATCCAGCGAGGACTAGCACATAAATCTTGCATAATTAATAAAAACAATATTTAGTGATTAAGGACCAAACAGAATTCATTGAAAAAGTTTCACTTAAAAAAGAAAACTGAAAGCATATGAAAGATCCACCATATATTATAATTAAAAAAAAAAAAAAAAAATAAATAAAATAATATAATTAAAGACAAAACTGTCACTTTAAATCAGCACAGTCCAAGTAGTGTTTGAGCCCTAAAGGTTATCTGCTAAAACATATTATCTTAGACATCTGCTACAGAAAATGGAGGAGATCATAGGGAAAACCCTAACATAAAAAATGATCACATGTATTTAAAACAATCCCCTCACTACAAACCATCTTAAAGGGTTAGCACCTGTGCAAGCACTTATATATAATCTCCCAGGGACAGTGAAAGTGAACCTTAGACTAAAGGAGCTCCGATTAACAGCTGGAGGTCACGTGACTGCACCCGGCGAAAACAAAAGAGAGAAACAAGGCGGGGACTCAGCAGTATAGAAATGAAGCGCAAAAAATATATTTACATTGCGCTTCATCCTCTTCAGAAATAGATAACCTGAACTGCCACAGAAAAAACGGGCGAGTCAAAGCGCCCTCTCAAGATCTTAGTAAATAAATGAGGGAGCCAGAAAACAAACTTCTCCATAGCATTAAAAGTAAAAGTGTGCACACATACGATATCAGAATACCGTTAAACGATCAATAAGAGTGAAATTAGTCTCCTTACCCACTCAGCCATAGTGCCGTGAATCTATGCACTCTTAGAGAAGTATCTCTATCCTGTGCTTATAGACCATCATAAAATATGATAAATAAAACAGAGGTGTATAATCCCTTAGACACTGTATGTGCCTCTAACAAAAATACATGAGCCCAAATTAAAGTGTAAGAAGTTAACCCTTTCCATTCCTGAAGGGAATCAATTGTCTCCTGTCACATGTGTCTTAGTGCCTGCCTAATGCCTTAAATAAATCCTACACTGAGGTTTCTGTGTCCCACTAACAAATTGCAGAGAGTTCCTTTAACATGACTCTGAAGTGCCAGCCTCCCAGCCCCAGAAGACAATAGGCACTTACCTGTATCTAGCCGCCCGGCATGTAGACAGTTCACAAGGTATGGGAGGATGCCCCTCCTCACAGAGACCTGTAGAAAAAGAAAGAGTAAACCTACTCAGGCTTTCTAAACCAGGGCAGCAACAATGATACAAAAACGCAGCAAGGCCAACCTCACAAGTTCTTACTGCTTTAAAGCCACCACTGCCCTACTGAAGAGACTAACGTGGAGTACGGCTAGACCCAAACTTGATGGGAAAGATCAGAGTAAACCTACTCTGCTTTCAAAATAATAAAACCTTGATTGAAGAGAAATAAATTCAGACACCAAAAACTTCACCTCTTCCTTGTACCGCAGGCAAAGAGAATGACTGGGGGTTGTGGGAAGGGAAGTGATACTTAACAGCTTTGCTGTGGTGCTCTTTGCCTCCTCCTGCTGGCCAGGAGTGGTTTTCACAACAATAATTGATGATGGAAAGAAATTAAAATATTTTAAGTTAGTGGGTCTTAGTGCAGTACCTGCAGCTTCTCTTGCCTTGTATAAATTAGGTTTTCTTTCATACAGGTGGTGAGAGTCCATGACTCATTACTACTTTGAACTAATACCCAAGCAGTGGAGTCCACGAGTAATGACACATAAAAGGTGGAATTTAAGAAAGAATAAATCCACAACCCAATAAAACCCAAAAAAGGGCAAAAACCATGCAATGAAAAAATAACCAACAGGCAAATAATCATCCTAAAACAAGCTACCTAAAGGCTGCCTCTGAAGAAGCAAAAACACCAAAATAGATTAAATTAAGAAGAAATAACTGCCTTGCAAAGTTGGACAACTGAAGCCTCATTCCTAAAAGGCCAAGAAATGGCAATTTAACAAATAGAATGTGCAGTAATCCATTAAGGTGGAGGCTAACCTGCCTCCAAGAAAATTGTATAGAACAGAAGTCTCAACCAAGAAGACAAAGAAATGGCAGGAGCTTACTGCCCTTTTCTGTAACCAGAAAAGAACACAAACAAAACTAGAAGATTGTCTTTAAACTATAGTAGCGTCAATACTTTGACGCCTAAACAGCAAATTTGTGTCCGATACAGACAAAAGATACAACACTAGGAAAGAAAACAAATCTAGTCCTAAGAAACTACCTTAGCCTAAAAAAACAAAAAATAAATTATGCTTACCTGATCATTTTATTTCCACAGAGGGGAGGAGAGTCCACGGCCTCATTCATTACTTGTGGGAAATAAGAACCTGGCCACCAGGAAGAGGTAAAGACACCCCAGCCAAAGGCTTAAATACCTCCACCACTTCCCTCATCCCCCAGTCATTCTGCAGAGGGAACAAGAAACAGTAGGAGAAATATCAGGGTATAAATAGTGCCAGAAGAACAAAAACTAAATTTAGGTCTGCCCACCTGAGCAACAGGCAGGAGCTATGGACTCTCATCCCCTCGATGGAAATAAAATTATCAGGTAAGCATCATTAATGTTTTCCATCTAAAGGGAAGGAGAGTCCACAGCCTCATTCATTACTTGTGGGAACAAATACCCAAGCTCTAGAGGACACTGAATTAAAAACGGGAAGGCAAAAAAAGGCGGACCCTAATCTGAGAGGACCACAGCCTGTAAAACCTTTCTCCCAGAAACTGCTTCCGTCGAAGCAAAAACGTAAAATTTGTAAAACTTTGAAAAGGTATGTAAGGAGGACCAGGTAGCCGCCTTACAAATCTGCTCCATAGAGGCCTCATTCTTAAAGGCCCAAGAAGAAGCCACAGCTCTAGTCGAATGAGCCATGATCCTCTGAGGAGGCTCATGTCCCGCTGTCTCATAGGCTAAGCGAAATCATGCTCCTCAACCAAAAGGACAAAGAAGTAGAAGAGGCTTTCTGCCCCTTGCGTTTCCCTGTATACACCACAAAAAGAGATGTAGATTGTCTGAATTCCTTTGTAGCCTGAAGATAAAATTTCAATGCTCGAACGAGATCCAAATTATGAAATAACCTCTCCTTAGGAGAAGAGGGGTTAGGACACAAAGAAGGAACTACTATTTCCTGATTGATGTTTCGTTAGACACAACTTTGGGAAGAAATCCCAAACCAGTGCGCAGAACAGCCTTATCAGCGTGAAAGACCAAATAAGGAGGCTCAAATTGCAAGGACGATAACTCAGACTCTGCGAGCCGATGCAATAGCCAACAGAAAGAGAACCTTCCAGGAAAGAATCTTAATGTCAATAGAGTGCATAGGTTCAAATGGAACCCTCTGCAATACCCTCAGAACCAAGTTCAAGCTCCAGGGAGGAGTTGAATGTCTAAAAACAGGCCTGATTTTAGACAGAGCCTGAACAAAGGACTGAATATCAGAAAGCTCAGCGAGCCACCTGTGCAACAAAACAGATAATGCCAAAATCTGTCCCTTCAAGAAACTGGCGGCAAAGAGTAAAAAATACTCAGAAAACCTGGCCAACCCTGACCAGGTTAGGTAGATGGAGCAAGGACATAGTCCAAGTTCCCACTACCGTTGAACACCCGACAAGCCCTGAGATCCAAGATTCCAAAACCACCCAAGACTGGGTCAGGAAAAAGGCCAAGTGAAGCTTCAGCAACCGGAAGTCTCAGGGAGAAAAACAGGTCCAGGCACCTAATAGTTCAGGCAAACTTTACCCTAGAACTAAACACCCCAACTGGCCAAAAAGCCAGACACAAGGGTATGGATGCATGTCCAGAGAATCCGGATAGCGAGAACAACTCAAAAGCCCTGACCAAAGAAAGGAACCACCCCTAGCTAAAGTCCAAACGCTCCAAGGAGCAAGGCTAGAAGTCGTATGAAGAAATTTCTCAGAGCCTCAGGACAACCAAGGGATACCCCGAGGTCAAAAAAATCCTACTAGCAGGACTAGTCTCCCTACCACCTCCGCACAAGCAGAGGACACAAGGAAGAGAAAGGCACTAAGCCTACCCAGCTCCAGAAAACCCTGAGCTAAACAAAGTCCCCGCAGGGAACAACCATCACCCGGAAACACAGATCCCTAAAAGGAGATCCACTCACCCAGAGACAAAGGAAGAACCAAAGGTCTCTTATAACTCAGACAGACAGTACACGTCAAAGAGTAAGAGCTGCATCTAGACACTATCTAGAAACTATAAACAGCTTACGCGCACACCTGCAAGGTGTCAAGAGCTGCAACTGGTTTTAAAGTGCAAACCATCCGGCATGCTAGACAGCTATCCTGTACAAGCTGTTGGATCAAGCCCAAAAGGACAAATCCAGAGGCCTTAAAAGAAGGCCAAACCACTCAATTGCAGTAAGGGGCATTAAGCTCTCCACCACATGGGGGAGGAAAACTCTAAGTTCTGATGAAATCAGATGTCAGAGTGACGCAGCGGAAAAACTCCCCTGCCCGGCCATCTATGACTGAAGGTTATAAGAACAGAAACAATCCTTCCTGCCTCACGGACCCATAGGTCCTCTCGAATGCTTAGTTGAACATGAAAAACAATGACAACCTGAGCATTCTGATCTTCTACCGAACCAGCCGAGCAGAACGCCATGTGTCTGAACAGCTGCAAGACCGAAAAGAACCTGACAGGACCAACCTGCACATAGGGTCCTAACCGGCAAGCTGCATAAATTCTCCCTCATAGGGGAAAAAACAGAACACAGACATCTTTAACATAGGACTAACATGTTCAAAACAACTTCCGAAGAAGCAACAAAGAGTATCAATCCCAGAAGGTTCCCAAAGGAAACAAAAAAATCTGATATAAATAAAATATAAGGCAACTAGGTGGTTAACGCCCAAAAAGACAGTCCTACCCGCAGGACTAGCCAAACGGAGCCCCATCTTTCAAAACTGGGAAAGATCTGAAACAAATTACAATCAGGAGATTACTTCATCCCCACATGTCTAATGAGGTGCACCATTCGAATTGGCAGACTGAAAATCCCCGTATCTGAGCAATACGCGAAGGCGCGCAATCCTGTAACGAAAGGCACAATACTCAGGGACAGTTACACCCGCGGGGAACTGTAGAGGCCCTCCCCAAGGTGGACGGCCCGGGACAATAGGGCACAAGCAGATTCTCAAATAAACGTCTGGACTCTGCAGACTAACAATCGCCAACATTATGTGGAAGCGAAAACGTGCTGCAACCTCCGAGAGGGAACAAGCCACCCCGCATGGAGGAATCAGAAACTGGGTCACCCGCATGTGTAGAAGCATGAATTGATAGGGAACTCGCCTCTCGGAGGACAGGACGCTCTGAAATGGCATACAGAACAAAACTGGATGACGTGTCAATGAGGCCAATCCGGATTCATCACTGGACACAGAATCTGAAACGAGCACAGTCTCAGCATCAGAATCCTCCATAACTGGATAGAGGAAATATCAATATGGACTAAAAGTATGAAAAAAAACGGCACCTGACACCAACAATGGCTGGGGCACTCATCACCTCCTATGACAAGACCCTTGCGGACTAGAATATCTCAGTCGCCACACTGTCAGGAATGCCGAAATGGGGAACGGAACGTAACCACGCCCAAACACAAGGTGAATCGAATAGTCCAAAAAAAGTGTGCCCAACCAAAAGGCAGCTTCCCTTCCAAAGGCCTCAAAGTTCCAACCATGAGCCCATAAACATCACACATAAGCAGGTTGAATCACATAAACAGGATTATAACCCCCCCTGTTTAATAACCCCCCTCAGGAGATATTAACCCTCGATTCCAAGATATTAACAGAGACTCACTGAGACCCTTATGTCATATAGTTAGACCCGTAAAGGTGTGTAACCTCTCAGGAAAACATTCACATTACAGTACATTGACGATAAAGTAAAATGAAACGATCTTACCGGAATCTACGCCGTGGAACAGGAACACGGCCTTTCAAGTGTGACGAATAGTGGCATCGCCTCCACCATGGACTCGAGAGAAGGAAGCAGGCAGCGGAGTGAAGTTAGACAACGCTGATTGCTTGAGGAGCTGTTAATATGAGTCGGGTTGGTTTCGCAGAAAGACTCTGCCTGCATCTCCAGACTCTTTCATCCAAGCCCTCACTGAGAGACTGACAGGACTACTTAAAACTCCTGTCCCATGCCAAAGAGTAATTAATACCCTCCATAAGAGACAAAAAATGAAAAAACATAATTTATGCTTACCTGATAAATTCCTTTCTCCTGTAGTGTAGTCAGTCCACGGGTCATCCATTACTTATGGGATATTAACTCCTCCCCAACAGGAAGTGCAAGAGGATCACCCAAGCAGAGCTGCTATATAGCTACTCCCCTCTACGTCACACCCAGTCATTCGACCGAAAACCAAACGAGAAAGGAGAAACTATAGGGTGCAGTGGTGACTGGAGTATAATTTAAAATTTAGACCTGCCATAAAAAACAGGGCGGGCCGTGGACTGACTACACTACAGGAGAAAGGAATTTATCAGGTAAGCATAAATTATGTTTTCTCCTGTTAAGTGTAGTCAGTCCACGGGTCATCCATTACTTATGGGATACCAATACCAAAGCAAAAGTACACGGATGACGGGAGGGACAGGCAGGATCTTTATACGGAAGGAACCACTGCCTGAAGAACCTTTCTCCCAAAAACAGCCTCCGAAGAAGCAAAAGTGTCAAATTTGTAAAATTTGGAAAAAGTATGAAGAGAAGACCAAGTTGCAGCCTTGCAAATCTGTTCAACAGAGGCCTCATTCTTAAAGGCCCAAGTGGAAGCCACAGCTCTAGTAGAATGAGCTGTAATCCTTTCAGGAGGTTGCTGTCCAGCAGTCTCATAGGCTAAACGTATTATGCTACGAAGCCAAAAGGATAGAGAGGTAGCAGATGCTTTTTGACCTCTCCTCTGTCCAGAATAAACGACAAACAGGGAAGAAGTTTGGCGAAAATCTTTAGTTGCCTGTAAATAAAATTTCAGGGCACGGACTACGTCTAGATTGTGCAGAAGTCGTTCCTTCTTTGAAGAAGGGTTAGGGCACAATGATGGAACAACAATCTCTTGATTGATATTCTTGTTAGTGACTACCTTAGGTAAGAACCCAGGTTTAGTACGCAGAACTACCTTATCTGAATGAAAAATCAGATAAGGAGAATCACAATGTAAGGCTGATAACTCAGAGACTCTACGAGCCGAGGAAATAGCCATTAAAAACAGAACTTTCCAAGATAACAGCTTGATATCAATGGAATGAAGGGGTTCAAACGGAACACCCTGTAAAACGTTAAGAACTAAGTTTAAGCTCCACGGTGGAGCTACAGTCTTAAACACAGGCTTAATCCTAGCCAAAGCCTGACAAAAAGCCTGAACGTCTGGAACTTCTGACAGACGTTTGTGTAAAAGGATGGACAGAGCTGAGAACTGTCCCTTTAAAGAACTTGCAGATAAACCCTTTTCTAAACCTTCTTGTAGAAAAGACAATATCCTAGGAATCCTAACCTTACTCCATGAGTAACTTTTGGATTCGCACCAGTGTAAGTATTTACGCCATATCTTATGGTAAATTTTCCTGGTAACAGGTTTCCTAGCCTGTATTAAGGTATCAATTACTGACTCCGAAAATCCACGCTTTGATAAAATCAAGCGTTCAATTTCCATGCAGTCAGCTTCAGAGAAATTAGATTTTGATGTTTGAAAGGACCCTGAATTAGAAGGTCCTGTCTCAGAGGCAGAGACCAAGGTGGACAGGATGACATGTCCACTAGATCTGCATACCAGGTCCTGCGTGGCCACGCAGGCGCTATTAGAATCACTGATGCTTTCTCCTGTTTGATCCTGGCAATCAAACGAGGAAGCATCAGGAAGGGTGGAAACACATAAGCCATCCTGAAGGTCCAAGGTGCTGTCAAAGCATCTATCAGGACCGCTCCCGGGTCCCTGGACCTGGACCCGTAACAAGGAAGCTTGGTGTTCTGGCGAGACGCCATGAGATCCATATCTGGTTTGCCCCAACGTCGAAGTATTTGGGCAAAGACCTCCGGATGAAGTTCCCACTCCCCCGGATGAAAAGTCTGGCGACTTAGGAAATCCGCCTCCCAGTTCTCCACTCCTGGGATGTGGATCGCTGACAGGTGGCAAGAGTGAGACTCTGCCCAGCGAATTATCTTTGATACTTCCATCATCGCTAGGGAACTCCTTGTCCCTCCCTGATGGTTGATGTAAGCCACAGTCGTGATGTTGTCCGACTGAAACCTGATGAACCTCAGAGTTGCTAACTGAGGCCAAGCCAGAAGGGCATTGAGAACTGCTCTCAATTCCAGAATGTTTATTGGAAGGAGACTCTCCTCTTGAGTCCATGATCCCTGAGCCTTCAGGGAATTCCAGACAGCACCCCAACCTAGTAGGCTGGCGTCTGTTGTTACAATTGTCCAGTCTGGCCTGCTGAAGGGCATCCCTCTGGACAGATGTGGTCAAGAAAGCCACCATAGAAGAGAATCTCTGGTCTCTTGATCCAGATTCAGCATAGGGGACAAATCTGAGTAATCCCCATTCCACTGACTTAGCATGCACAATTGCAGCGGTCTGAGATGCAGGCGTGCAAAAGGAACTATGTCCATTGCCGCTACCATTAAGCCGATTACCTCCATGCATTGAGCCACTGACGGGTGTTGAATGGAATGAAGGACACGGCAAGCATTTAGAAGCTTTGTTAACCTGTCCTCTGTCAGGTAAATTTTCATTTCTACAGAATCTATAAGAGTCCCCAAGAAGGGAACTCTTGTGAGTGGTAAAAGAGAACTCTTCTCCTCGTTCACTTTCCACCCATGCGACCTTAGAAATGCCAGTACTAACTCTGTATGAGACTTGGCAGTTTGGAAGCTTGACGCTTGTATCAGAATGTCGTCTAGGTACGGAGCTACCGAAATTCCTTGCGGTCTTAGTACCGCCAGAAGAGAGCCCAGAACCTTTGTAAAGATTCTTGGAGCCGTAGCCAACCCGAAGGGAAGAGCTACAAACTGGTAATGCCTGTCTAGGAAGGCAAACCTTAGATACCGGTAATGTTCTTTGTGAATCGGTATGTGAAGGTAAGCATCCTTTAAATCCACTGTGGTCATGTACTGACCTCTTTGGATCATGGGTAAGATTGTCCGAATAGTTTCCATTTTGAACGATGGAACTCTTAGGAATTTGTTTAGGATCTTTAAATCCAATATTGGTCTGAATGTTCCCTCTTTTTTGGGAACCACAAACAGATTTGAGTAAAACCCCTGTCCGTGTTCCGACCGCGGAACTGGGTGGATCACTCCCATTAGTAAAAGGTCTTGTACACAGCGTAGAAACGCCTCTTTCTTTATCTGGTTTGTTGACAACCTTGAAAGGTGAAATCTCCCTTGTGGAGGAGAAGCTTTGAAGTCCAGAAGATATCCCTGAGATATGATCTCCAACGCCCAGGGATCCTGGACATCTCTTGCCCAAGCCTGGGCGAAGAGAGAGAGTCTGCCCCCCACTAGATCTGTTTCCGGATCGGGGGCCCTCACTTCATGCTGTCTTAGGGGCAGCAGCAGGTTTTCTGGCCTGCTTGCCCTTGTTCCAGGTCTGGTTAGGTTTCCAGCCTTGTCTGTAGCGAGCAACAGCTCCTTCCTGTTTTGGAGCAGAGGAAGTTGATGCTGCTCCTGCCTTGAAGTTACGAAAGGCACGAAAATTAGACTGTCTAGCCCTAGGTTTGGCTCTGTCTTGAGGCAGGGCATGGCCTTTACCTCCCGTAATATCAGCGATAATTTCTTTCAAACCGGGCCCGAATAAAGTCTGCCCCTTGAAAGGTATGTTAAGTAGTTTCGATTTAGAAGTTACATCAGCTGACCAGGATTTTAGCCACAGCGCTCTGCGTGCCTGAATGGCGAATCCGGAATTCTTAGCCGTAAGTTTAGTTAAATGTACTACGGCATCAGAAATAAATGAATTAGCTAGCTTAAGGGTTTTAAGCTTGTGTGTAATCTCATCTAATGGCGCTGAGTCAAGGGTCTCTTCCAGAGACTCAAACCAAAATGCTGCCGCAGCCGTGACAGGCGCAATGCATGCAAGGGGTTGCAATATAAAACCTTGTTGAACAAACATTTTCTTAAGGTAACCCTCTAACTTTTTATCCATTGGATCTGAAAAGGCACAACTATCCTCCACCGGGATAGTGGTACGCTTAGCTAAAGTAGAAACTGCTCCCTCCACCTTAGGGACCGTTTGCCATAAGTCCCGTGTGGTGGCGTCTATTGGAAACATTTTTCTGAATATAGGAGGGGGTGAGAAAGGCACACCGGGTCTATCCCACTCCTTAGTAACAATTTCAGTAAGTCTCTTAGGTATAGGAAAAACGTCAGTACTCGTCGGTACCGCAAAATATTTATCCAACCTACACATTTTCTCTGGGATTGCAACTGTGTTACAATCATTCAGAGCCGCTAACACCTCCCCTAGTAATACACAGAGGTTTTCCAGCTTAAACTTAAAATTTGAAATGTCTGAATCCAGTTTATTTGGATCAGATCCGTCACCCGCAGAATGAAGCTCTCCGTCCTCATGCTCTGCAAATTGTGACGCAGTATCAGACATGGCCCTAGCATTATCAGCGCACTCTGTTCTCACCCCAGAGTGATCTCGTTTACCCCTAAGTTCTGGCAATTTAGACAAAACTTCAGTCATAACATTAGCCATGTCTTGTAGAGTGATTTGTAATGGCCGCCCTGATGTACTTGGCGTTACAATATCACGCACCTCCTGAGCGGGAGATGCAGGTACTGACACGTGAGGCAAGTTAGTCGGCATAACTTCCCCCTCGTTGTCTGGTGAATGTTGCTTAACATGTACAGATTGACTTTTATTTAAAGTAGCATCAATGCAATTAGTACATAAATTTCTATTGGGCTCCACCTTGGCTTTTGAACATATTGCACAAAGAGATTCCTCTGTGTCAGACATGTTTAAACAAACTAGCAATTAGACTAGCAAGCTTGGAAATACTTTTCAACTAAATTTACAAGCAATATGCAAAAACGTTACTGTGCCTTTAAGAAGCACACAAAAACTGTCACAGTTGAATAACAATGAACCGGATTAGTTATAGAAACCAAATTTTCACAGTAAAAGCATAAATTTAGCAAAGGATTGCACTCATTAGCAATGGATGATTAACCCTTAATATCAGAAAAAACGGATAACAATTGAAAATATAAGCGTTTTTATCACAGTCAAAGCACAGTCTCACAGGTCTGCTGTGAGTGATTACCTCCCTCAAAACTAGTTTTGAAGACCCCTGAGCTCTGTGGAGACGTCCTGGATCATACAGGGAGAAAAAGGCAGACTGTGACTGAATTTCTGATGCGTAGTAAAAGCGCCAAAATAGGCCCCTCCCACTCACAATACAACAGTGAGGGAAGCTCAGTAAACTGTTTTAATTTAAAACAAACGACAGCCATGTGGAAAATAACGCCCAAAACAATTTTTCACCAAGTACCTCAGATAATTAAACGATTTAACATGCCAGCAAACGTTTAAAATCTAATTTATGAAATGTCATTAAAGCCTGCTGCTAGTCGCTCACACTGCAAGTTAGGCTAAAAGTTATATGCATACAGTATTTTCCCAGTGAAGTGCCATTCCCCAGAAATACTTAAGTGTAAACATACATACATATCAGCCTAATACCAGTTGCTACTACTGCATTTAAGGCTGTACTTACATTATATCGGTATTAGCAGTATTTTCTCAGTCAATTCCATTCCTTAGAAAATAATATACTGCAACATACCTCTTTGCAGGTGAACCTGCCCGCTGTCCCCTGATCTGAAGTTACCTCACTCCTCAGAATGGCCGAGAACAGCAAATGGATCTTAGTTACGTCCGCTAAGATCATACACAAAACTCAGGTAGATTCTTCTTCAAATTCTGCCTGAGAAGAAAACAACACACTCCGGTGCCGTTTAAAATAACAAACTTTTGATTGAAGATATAAAAACTAAGTTTAATCACCACAGTCCTCTCACACATCCTATCTATTAGTTGGGTGCAAGAGAATGACTGGGTGTGACGTAGAGGGGAGGAGCTATATAGCAGCTCTGCTTGGGTGATCCTCTTGCACTTCCTGTTGGGGAGGAGTTAATATCCCATAAGTAATGGATGACCCGTGGACTGACTACACTTAACAGGAGAAATAAAAAATTCTGACACGTCTCTGCCAACCTCCTGGGACGAAAGGCAAAGAATGACTGGGGGATGAGGGGAGTGGGAGGAGTATTTTAGCCTTTGTCTGGGTTGTCTTTGCCTCCTCCTGGTGGCCAAGTTCGTATTTCCCAAAAGTAATGAATGCAGCTGTGAATTCTTTCCATTTAAGAAGGAAAAATTGCATATTGGCATCATAAATAAAACAATTAGCGACCCTAAAAGCCTTAATTCTTTCCTGTATCTCGTCGAGGGGAGTCTCCCTCTTGACCATGTCAGACAGAGCTTTGCACCAATATGTCGCAGCTCCGTAAACCGCAGCTACCGCTGCTGCTGGCTGAAAAATAAACCCCGTATTTTGAAACATCCTTCTAAACATGTTTTCTAACTTTTTATCCATGTGCTCTTTAAACGACAAACTGCCCTCAAGAGGAATCGTTATCTGTTTTGCAAACGCAGAAACAGAACAATCTACCTTAGAGACAGTCCCCCATAGCTCGAACTGAGAGTCTGGGACGGGGAACAGCATCTTAAAGGAAGAAGGGGAAAAGGAAGAACCTAATCTCCCCCATTCATTCTTAATAATGTTAGCCATCTTAACAGGAACCGGGAAAGTCTGAGGCACCACCCTGTCCTCATATACTTTATCAAGCTTGGGAATCGAAGGTTTCTCCAGTAGTTTCAGTTCCGGAACCTCGAGGGTAGCAAGAACTTGCTTCAGCAAAAAGGGCAAATTTTCCATCCTAAACCGAAAGTCAGGCTCCTCTGCAGTTGGAGCTTTAGATGACAGACTCCGATCCAGAAGAAACGTAGTCGTCCTCATCAGCGGATAGTCTTTCTGAAATATCCATAGGCGTAAAAGACCCCTGGGTCGAATCGCCATATCTTACCTTACGCTTGCGCTTGGCAGAACGTGGTAAGGTACTAATCACCTTAGAGACCGCCGTTTGCAGTTGAGCCGCAAAAACATAATTTATGCTTACCTGATAAATTCCTTTCTTCTGTTGTGTGATCAGTCCACGGGTCATCATTACTTCTGGGATATAACTCCTCCCCAACAGGAAATGCAAGAGGATTCACCCAGCAGAGCTGCATATAGCTCCTCCCCTCTACGTCAGTCCCAGTCATTCGACCAAGAATCAACGAGAAAGGAGTAACCAAGGGTGAAGTGGTGACTGGAGTATAATTTAAAAGATATTTACCTGCCTTAAAACAGGGCGGGCCGTGGACTGATCACACAACAGAAGAAAGGAATTTATCAGGTAAGCATAAATTATGTTTTCTTCTGTTATGTGTGATCAGTCCACGGGTCATCATTACTTCTGGGATACCAATACCAAAGCAAAAGTACACGGATGACGGGAGGGATAGGCAGGCTCATTATATAGAAGGAACCACTGCCTGAAGAACCTTTCTCCCAAAAATAGCCTCCGAAGAAGCAAAAGTGTCAAATTTGTAAAATTTGGAAAAAGTATGAAGCGAAGACCAAGTTGCAGCCTTGCAAATCTGTTCAACAGAGGCCTCATTCTTAAAGGCCCAAGTGGAAGCCACAGCTCTAGTGGAGTGAGCTGTAATTCTTTCAGGAGGCTGCTGACCAGCAGTCTCATAGGCTAAACGTATTATGCTACGAAGCCAAAAAGAGAGAGAGGTAGCAGAAGCTTTTTGACCTCTCCTCTGTCCAGAATAAACGACAAACAGGGAAGAAGTTTGGCGAAAATCTTTAGTTGCCTGCAAGTAGAACTTGAGGGCACGAACTACATCCAGATTGTGTAGAAGACGTTCCTTCTTTGAAGAAGGATTTGGACACAAGGATGGAACAACAATCTCTTGATTGATATTCCTGTTAGTGACCACCTTAGGTAAGAACCCAGGTTTAGTACGCAGAACTACCTTGTCTGAGTGAAAAATCAGATAAGGAGAATCACAATGTAAGGCTGATAACTCAGAGACTCTTCGAGCCGAGGAAATAGCCATTAAAAACAGAACTTTCCAAGATAACAATTTTATATCAATGGAATGAAGGGGTTCAAATGGAACACCCTGTAAAACGTTAAGAACTAAGTTTAAACTCCATGGCGGAGCAACAGCTTTAAACACAGGCTTGATCCTAGCTAAAGCCTGACAAAAAGCCTGGACGTCTGGATTTTCTGACAGACGCCTGTGTAACAAGATGGACAGAGCTGAAATCTGTCCCTTTAATGAACTAGCTGATAAACCCTTTTCTAACCCTTCTTGTAGAAAAGACAATATCCTAGAGATCCTAACCTTACTCCAGGAGTAATGTTTGGATTCGCACCAGTATAGGTATTTACGCCATATTTTATGGTAAATCTTTCTGGTAACAGGCTTCCTAGCCTGTATCAGGGTATCAATAACCGACTCAGAAAAACCACGTTTTGATAAAATCAAACGTTCAATTTCCAAGCAGTCAGCTTCAGAGAAGTTAGATTTTGATGTTTGAATGGACCCTGTATCAGAAGGTCCTGTCTTAGAGGTAGAGACCAAGGCGGACAGGATGACATGTCCACTAGATCTGCATACCAAGTCCTGCGTGGCCATGCAGGCGCTATTAGAATCACTGATGCTCTCTCCTGCTTGATTTTGGCAATCAATCGAGGAAGCAGCGGAAAGGGTGGAAACACATAAGCCATCCCGAAGTTCCAAGGTGCTGTCAAAGCATCTATCAGAACCGCTCCCGGATCCCTGGATCTGGACCCGTAGCGAGGAAGTTTGGCGTTCTGGCGAGACGCCATGAGATCTATCTCTGGTTTGCCCCAACGTCGAAGTATTTGGGCAAAGACCTCCGGATGAAGTTCCCACTCCCCCGGATGAAAAGTCTGGCGACTCAAGAAATCCGCCTCCCAGTTCTCCACTCCCGGGATGTGGATTGCTGACAGGTGGCAAGAGTGAGACTCTGCCCAGCGAATTATCTTTGATACTTCCACCATTGCTAGGGAGCTTCTTGTCCCTCCCTGATGGTTGATGTAAGCTACAGTCGTGATGTTGTCCGACTGAAACCTGATGAACCCCCGAGTTGTTAATTGGGGCCAAGCTAGAAGGGCATTGAGAACTGCCCTCAATTCCAGAATATTTATTGGAAGGAGACTCTCCTCCTGATTCCATAGTCCCTGAGCCTTCAGAGAATTCCAGACAGCGCCCCAACCTAGTAGGCTGGCGTCTGTTGTTACAATTGTCCAGTCTGGCCTGCTGAATGGCATCCCCCTGGACAGGTGTGGCCGATGAAGCCACCATAGAAGAGAATTTCTGGTCTCTTGATTCAGATTCAGAGTAGGGGACAAATCTGAGTAATCCCCATTCCACTGACTTAGCATGTATAATTGCAGAGGTCTGAGGTGTAGGCGTGCAAAAGGTACTATGTCCATTGCCGCTACCATTAAGCCGATCACCTCCATGCATTGAGCTACTGACGGGTGTTGAATGGAATGAAGGACACGGCATGCATTTTGAAGCTTTGTTAACCTGTCCTCTGTCAGGTAAATCTTCATTTCTACAGAATCTATAAGAGTCCCCAAGAATGGAACTCTTGTGAGAGGAAAAAGAGAACTCTTCTTTTCGTTCACTTTCCATCCATGCGACCTTAGAAATGCCAGAACTAACTCTGTATGAGACTTGGCAGTTTGAAAGCTTGAAGCTTGTATTAGAATGTCGTCTAGGTATGGAGCTACCGAAATCCCTCGCGGTCTTAGTACCGCCAGAAGGGCACCCAGAACCTTTGTGAAGATTCTTGGAGCCGTAGCCAATCCGAATGGAAGAGCTACAAACTGGTAGTGCCTGTCTAAGAAGGCAAACCTTAGATACCGGTGATGATCTTTGTGGATCGGTATGTGAAGGTAAGCATCCTTTAAATCCACTGTGGTCATGTACTGACCCTCTTGGATCATGGGTAAGATTGTCCGAATAGTTTCCATTTTGAACGATGGAACTCTTAGGAATTTGTTTAGAATCTTTAAATCTAAGATTGGCCTGAAAGTTCCCTCTTTTTTGGGAACCACAAACAGGTTTGAGTAGAACCCTTGTCCTTGTTCCGACCGCGGAACCGGATGGATCACTCCCATTATTAACAGATCTTGTACGCAGCGTAGAAACGCTTCTTTCTTTATCTGGTTTGTTGACAACCTTGACAGATGAAATCTCCCTCTTGGGGGAGCTAATTTGAAGTCTAGAAGGTATCCCTGAGATATGATCTCTAGTGCCCAGGGATCCTGAACATCTCTTGCCCAGGCCTGGGCGAAGAGAGAGAGTCTGCCCCCCACTAGATCCGGTCCCGGATCGGGGGCTCTCGGTTCATGCTGTCTTTGGGGCAGCAGCAGGTTTCCTGGCCTGCTTGCTCTTGTTCCAGGACTGGTTAGGCTTCCAGCCTTGCCTGTAACGAGCAACAGCTCCTTCCTGTTTTGGTGCAGTGGAGGTTGATGCTGCTCCTGTTTTAAAGTTCCGAAAGGGACGAAAATTAGACTGTCTAGCCTTAGCTTTGGCTTTGTCTTGAGGTAGGGCGTGGCCCTTACCTCCTGTAATGTCAGCGATAATCTCTTTCAAACCGGGCCCAAATAAAGACTGCCCTTTGAAAGGTATATTAAGTAATTTGGACTTAGAAGTAACATCAGCTGACCAGGATTTTAGCCACAGCGCCCTACGTGCCTGTATGGCGAATCCTGAGTTCTTAGCCGTAAGTTTGGTTAAATGTACTACGGCCTCCGAAATGAAGGAATTAGCTAGTTTAAGGACTCTAAGCCTGTCCGTAATGTCGTCTAGCGTAGATGAACTAAGGTTCTCTTCAAGCGACTCAATCCAAAATGCTGCCGCAGCCGTAATCGGCGCGATACATGCAAGGGGTTGTAATATAAAACCTTGTTGAACAAACATTTTCTTAAGGTAACCCTCTAATTTTTTATCCATTGGATCTGAGAAAGCACAGCTATCCTCCACCGGGATAGTGGTACGCTTAGCTAAAGTAGAAACTGCTCCCTCCACCTTGGGGACCGTTTGCCATAAGTCCCGAGTGGTGGCGTCTATTGGAAACATCTTTCTAAATATTGGAGGGGGTGAGAACGGCACACCGGGTCTATCCCACTCCTTAGTAACAATTTCAGTTAGTCTCTTAGGTATAGGAAAAACGTCAGTACTCGCCGGTACCGCAAAGTATTTATCCAACCTACACAGTTTCTCTGGTATTGCAACGGTGTTACAATCGTTGAGAGCTGCTAAGACCTCCCCTAGTAATACACGGAGGTTCTCCAATTTAAATTTAAAATTTGAAATATCTGAGTCCAATCTGTTTGGATCAGAACCGTCACCCACAGAATGAAGCTCTCCGTCCTCATGCTCTGCGAGCTGTGACGCAGTATCAGACATGGCCCTAGCATTGTCAGCGCACTCTGTTCTCACCCCAGAGTGATCACGCTTGCCTCTTAGTTCTGGTAATTTAGACAAAACTTCAGTCATAACAGTAGCCATATCTTGTAATGTTATCTGTAATGGCCGCCCAGATGTACTAGGCGCCAAAATATCACGCACCTCCCGGGCGGGAGATGCAGGTACTGCCGCGTGAGGCGAGTTAGTCGGCATAACTCTCCCCTCGCTGTTTGGTGAAATTTGTTCACATTGTACAGATTGACTTTTATTTAAAGTAGCATCAATACAGTTAGTACATAAATTTCTATTGGGCTCCACCTTGGCATTGGAACAAATGACACAGATATCTTCCTCTGAGTCAGACATGTTTAACACACTAGCAAAAAAACTTACAACTTGGTTATAATCTTTTTTAGCAAAAAAACGTACTGTGCCTCAAAGAGGTACTAACGATTAAATGACAGTTGAAATAGTGAACTGAAAAACAGTTATAGCATCAAACTTTAAAACAACAAAACTTTTAGCAAAGGTTTGTTCCCATTAGTAAAATAACAATAATTAAATTTGACATAAAAAATACAAAGCAACGTTTTTATTCACAGTCACTATAAGAATTCTCACAGCTCTGCTGAGAGAATTTACCTCCCTTCAAAGAAGTTTGAAGACCCCTGAGATCTATCAGAGATGAACCGGATCATGCAGGAAATATAAAAGTAACTGACTGGTATTTTTTGATGCGTAGCAAAGAGCGCCAAAAACGGCCCCTCCCTCTCCCACACAGCAGTGAAGAGAAACGAAACTGTCACAATTAAAGCAAAAAAAACTGCCAAGTGGAAAATAATGCCCAAATATTTATTCACACAGTACCTCAGCAATGTAAACGATTCTACATTCCAGCAAAAACGTTTAACATGATAAATAGTTATTAAAAAGGATTAGTGACCTTTAACAGAGTAGTTCCGGTGAAATACCATCCCCAGAATACTGAAGTGTATACATACATGTCATTTTAACGGTATGGCAGGATTTTCTCATCAATTCCATTCAGAAAATAAAAACTGCTACATACCTCAATGCAGATTCATCTGCCCGCTGTCCCCTGATCTGAAGCCTTTACCTCCCTCAGATGGCCGAGAACAGCAATATGATCTTAACTACTCCGGTTAAAATCATAGTAAAAAAACTCTGACAGATTCTTCCTCAAACTCTGCCAGAGAAGTAATAACACGCTCCGGTGCTATTTTAAAATAACAAACTTTTGATTGAAGTCATAAAAACTAAGTATAATCACCATAGTCCTCTCACACATCCTATCTAGTCGTTGGGTGCAAGAGAATGACTGGGACTGACGTAGAGGGGAGGAGCTATATGCAGCTCTGCTGGGTGAATCCTCTTGCATTTCCTGTTGGGGAGGAGTTATATCCCAGAAGTAATGATGACCCGTGGACTGATCACACATAACAGAAGAAATCTGATGGCCAACGGATCTTTCCCATAGGAGAAATAGTCATGACCTGGGGCACTGCATGTGTACTAGGAGATGAATAGAGGGAACGCACCTCATGGGACGGGGAACTCTCAGAGGTGGACGGCTCAGTAGTATTAGACATCCTTTTCTTTCTAAATGTCGTGACTTTATCAAGGCATGTGAAACATAGTTGAGCAGGCTGATCTACCGGAACCTCCTCACAATAAACACAATTACTAGACTTAGTTAAAGAGGGAATACCCTAAAACGCGTCAGAGTCCTCCATAGCTTACGGCTTTATTACGGACTAGTTCTAAATATAAAAAATGACACCTTTATAACCTCCAATGGCCGGGGCACTCACCACCTCCTATGACCCGGACCACAGAAACCGTTACATCTCCTGCACCGCCGGTCAAGCAAGGAAGTCGAGTAGGACACACCCGATCAGAAGGATCAGAAAACGCGCCAAATCTACCACGCAAATACTCCCGGAATGAAACTAAAGTTCACCCATTGCCAGAGCATCATCTCACACATGTCGCAGCAATGACAAAAACATATGTATAAACCCCCCCTGTTCCAGGGATATTAACCCTTGATTCTATAAAGATAAAAGGTATCACACTGTGACCCTGTGTTCTGCGTTATCGTTATGTGTATAAAAAAATGAAACAATCTTACCAAAATCTATGCCGTGGAACAGGAACACGGCCTCTCAAGTGTGACAGTGTAGTAGCATCGCTCCTGACATGGTCTTGAATGTAGAAAGCAGGCAGCGACACTCGTCAATGCTGATTGCTTATGGAGTTGTTAAAATGAGTCTGGATGGTATCGCAGAAAGACTCTCCCTGCATCTCCGGACTCTCACTGAGAGGCTGACAGGACTACTTAAAATTCCAGTCCTATTCCGAAGAGTACTCCGCTCCATAAGAGTCTACTCCGAATCTTCCGAAACTTCTCTGCCAACCTCCTATAACGAAAGGCAAAGAATGACTGGGGGATGAGGGAAGTGGGGGAGGTATTTAAGTCTTTGGCTGGGGTGGCCAGGTTCTTATTTTCCACAAGTAATGGATGAGGCTGTGGACTCTCCTCTCCTTTAGATGGAAATAAGATAAGGAAGCAGATAAACCTAATGCATAGGCTCAAAAAGAGAAGCCTTCAAAACCAAAATAAAACTGCAAGGAGGAAACATTTGGTTTAGCAATAGACTTAACTTTAGCCAAAGCTAGAACAAAGCTATGAATATCTGAAAGATTAGCAATCATCCACAGGGAAAGAACTTAAAGGGAAACTCAAGTCAAAATTAAACTTTCACGATTCAGATAGAGCATGCATTTTTAAACAACTTTCCAATTTACTTCCATTAACAAAATGTCTTTTTATATTTACACTTTTAGAGAGTCACCAGCTACTACTGAGCATGTGCAAGAATTCACAGAATATACGTATATGCATTTGTGATCGGCTTATAGCTGTCACATGATACAGGAGTGGAGGAAATAGACATAACTGAAATTTGTCAGAATAAAATCTACTACTCATTTCAAGTTCAGACTAAATGCTATTGCATTGTCTTGTTATCATGCATTTGTTGATAATGCAAATCTACTGTATTTACTGGTCCTTTAAAAAACTGAAATCTGACCCTTCAAAAATAAAAGTAGGATAAAACCTTATCCAAACCATCCGGCAAAAAAATACTAGGAATTCTTAAAAGAATGTCAGGGAAACAAATTATGATCCTTATATCAAGAAATAAAGGTCCTCTAAACCTTAAAATAAAACTTCCTGAATACAGACTCACAAACCTGTATCAGAGACCTAATAACAGATTCAGAGAACACTTAAGAACTATTCATTTAATCTCCATGCTATCAGGCTTAGAGATTGGAAACCAAACATCTGAAATGCAAAAGGAAGAAACCCAAAAATTGCAACTGTACATCAGAACTAGATTCACATACCAAAAACCGTGAGACCAAATCGGAGCAAATACAATCACAGACACTCCCTCTAAACTAATAAGGCAACCACCCTGAAAGAAGATCCACAGGTGGAAAAAACATGTTAGTCTAAATGACCAAGAAATTACCTAAACAACCACAAACACTGCTTGAGGATCCATTGACCTCACATAGTACCTGGAAAGTAAGAGAATGAAACAAATGACCATCAGATCTCTCTATCTGTTAGATCCGAAGGATGCACAATCTGATAGAAGATATCCAGATGAAGAGACAACTCTCCTGGTTGCGAAGACTAACAACTGATTAAAACTGTTATCCAATTGTTCAGTCCAGAAATATGAACAGCAGAAATTAAATAATAATTGACTTATGTCCAGGAAAGAATTCACAATTCTTCCCTCATGGCCAGGGAACCAAGAGTTCCACCTTAATGATTAACATATGCTAATGCTGAAACATGTGCAGCAAAGTCTGCAGGCAAATAAACTCCTCCAGGAGGCTGAGAGGAACTGCAGGGCACTGAATGTGACGCCATAGAGGCTTGGGACGTTTGAGGAGAAAGCTGTGGCATTGCCTGAACAGCATCATCGTGAGAAACATTGGGCTCAGAGGGCAACAATTTATCTTTAAATTAAAGTGTTCTAGCTAAGCATGCAGCACAGAATTGAATAGGCAAAAACATGTGTGCCTCTAGGCATAACAAGCATTTGTCAAAAGACAAAGAGTCTTGGACCACGTCCATAATACTAAATAAAAAATTCCCCAAATTGTAGAAATTTTTTAAATACACTGCCACTTTAAGAATTTTCAATACCACAATTTGGTTGCCAGAAATCTCTAAAACAATTGTATAGTAGATCGACCCTGAAATTCAATGATGCCACTCTGCTCTGTGAATATCCGACAGCAGAGAGAAGTCACATGACCAGCAAAGAGAGGAAACTACGCAGCAAGTAAAAGGCGCACGTTTCCCTCTGCCTACAACATAAGATGCAAGTAGCTGCAGCTGGTTTCAAACTCAGTTTGTCAGTTAGCCTGTTCTAGCTAAGCAAGCAAAGAAAACCAACTGCAAAATTTTAAGTTTATACATAAATCCCTGTATAAAACATAAGCCACACACATACTAAAAGTATTTAAACAAAATTAGCCCAAAGAGGGAAAAGGTCCCAATAAAGGGAAGATTAACCCCTAGTCTCAACAAACATAATGTGCCTGCCCACTGCCAAAGAAAATCCTGTATAGAGGATTTTAAACATGTCCCCATCTAATGCATATGACATTCATCTGAAGTGCAAGTCTCCAAGACCTAGAAGACAAAAGCCCTTACCTGCAGTCTAGCTGTCCGGCAGGAAGACAGCTCAAAAGGCGTGAAAGGACACATACTCCTTACAGAGACCTGTAGAAAAATAAAGAACAGATTAACGAACTCTGACTTTCTGTACCATGGGCAGCAATGTGTTAGGAAGCTGTGAGGTAGTCCTTGCTTTGTTTCCAAACTGCTTAAAAGCAACCACTACTCTACTGAAAAGATTGACGTAGACTCAACAAAACCCAAATCCTAGCTTGCAGGGAAAAGTACCCGAAAAAGGAATTCATTTCTTCAGACACCATACTTCACCTCCTCCATTGACAGAGGCAAAGAGAATGACTAGGTATTATGGGTAGGGGAGTGACACTTAACAGCTTTGCTGTGGTGCTCTTTGCCTGCCTCCTCCTGCTGGCCAGGAGTAATATTCTCACTAGTAATTGAATGATGTTGTGGACTCTCCATATCTTAGGAAATAAATCCTTAATTCAAGGATTTATTAGGATTCTCCTGTAAAAAAACAAACAGAAGAAGCAGTAATACCCTTAGAAGCAAGAGCAACATTAGATAGGTCAGAATGTATTAGGCTAATTTATGCAATAAATGTATTATTCTGAGATTAAAACCTCAACTTATAAACAATATAAACACAACACTAAAGAAAAAATTCCTGTGAGTGTGCTTCTCTCTGTGTGTATTTAGCCTTGACATTATGCCAGGCAAAACCACGTTCTTCACACCAGAATAAGTAAGCTCTCCACACCTTATGATAGATGCGATGAGTAACAGGATTACGAGCCTGAATTAGAGTGTCAATAACACTCTCAGAGAAACCTCTCTTGGCTAAGACTAAGCGTTCAATCTCCAAGTAGTCAGCCCCAGAGAATCTAGATTTTGATGAACAAAAGGACCTTGTTCCAGCAGAGCACAGCGATGGGAGGAGATGAGGACATCCCTACCAGGTCGGCAAACCACATACTTTGTGGGCACGATGGAGCAATCAGTATTACTGATGCTTGCTCCTGCTTGATGCGGGCCACTACACGAGGGAGAAGTGGTAGATTGAACCTCCAAGGCACTGCTAATGCATCTATTAGCTCCGCTTGAGGATTCCTGGACCACAACCCATATCTGGGTAGCTTGGAATTGAGCCGGGACGCCATGAGATCTATTCCCGGCGTCCCCCATCTGTTGCAAATCTCCGCAAACACCTCAGGATGGAGAAACCACTTCCACCGAATAAAAGGATTGTCTGTTGATAAAATCCACTTCCCAGTTGTCCACACTCGGAATATGGATCGTTGATAGCGAGCAGTTGTGGGCCTCCGCCCATTCCAAAATCTGAGATACTCCCTTAATTGCTAGGGAGCTTCTCGTTCCCCCCCCCCGACGGTTGATGTAAGCCACCGAGGTTATGTTGTCTGATTGTAATCTGATAAACTGGGACGAACCCAGAAGAGGCCAAGCCTTCAGAGCATTGAAGATCACTCGAAGTTCCAAAATGTTGATCGGGAGGAGAGATTCCTCGAGTCCACAGGCCCTGTGCCTTCCTGGCACCCCAAACAGCTCCCCATCATGACAGACTTGCGTCCGTAGTTACAATCTCCCAGGATGGTCTCAAGAAGGATGTCCCTTGGGACAGGTGATCTGGAGAGAGCCACTAAGAAAACAATTCTCTTGACCGGTTGTCCAGAGAAATCTGTTTAGACAGATCCGAATGATCGCCGTTCCACTGTCTCAGCATGCACACCTGAAGTTGTCTGAGATGGAACCTAACAAAAGGAATGACGTCCATGCAGGACAACATGAGACCAATCACCTCCATATACCACAGAGGGCTGTAAGGAGGTCTGGAGGGCAAGAAAAGCAGAAGTTAGCTTGTGATGTCTCTGGTCTGTAAGGAATATCCTCATGGATATGGAATCTATTATATTATAGTACCCAGGAACTCTATCCTGGTACTGGGAGCAAGAGAACTCTTTTATAAATTTATCTTCCATCCATGAAATCGAAAAAGTATGAATGGTCCTCTGCTAGACGACAGTTTGGTGCTTGAACAATAATGTCATCCAAGTATCGTGCTACTGCTATACCTCTGGTTCTGGCCACTACCAGCAGAGCCCCCAGAACCTTCGTAAAAACTGTTGGAGCAGTAGGTAGACCAAACGGCAGTGCAAGAAACTGAAGTGTTGGTCCAGGAACTCAAACCTTAGGAACTTGAAGTGTTCTTTGTGTATAGGAACGTGAAGGTAAGCATCCTTCAGATCTATCGTGGTCATGAACTGTTCTTCCTGAACTAAGGGAAGGATGGACCTTATTGTCTCCATCTTGAACGAGATGACAGATAGAAATTTGTTTAGACATTTTAGATCCAGAATCTGGCGGAAGGTTCCCTCCTTCTTCGGGACCACAAACAGGTTTGAATACTATCCCAGCCCTCTTTCCGCAAGAGAAACCGGTACAATGACTCCCAGGGAGGATAGATCCCTCACGCACCCCAGAAAGGCCTCTCTTTTTTCTGGTCTTGAAGACAGGTTTGACAAGAGGAATCTGCCCCTGGGTGGATGAAACTTAAACCTATCCTGTATCCCTGAGCGATGACCTCCAGGACTAACAGATCTTGCACGTCCCCAAACCAAGCGTCCGAAAAGAGCAACAGTCTGCCTCCTAGCCGATCCATAGCCGGATTGGGGACCGCCCCTTCATGCCAACTTTGTCTCTGCGGGCTTCTTGTTTAGCTTGGACTTATTCCAGGATTGAGCCGGCTTCCAAGTCCCCTTGGATTGCTCGGGCTTTGCGGAGGGCTGCTGACGTTGGGATTTATCCGAAAGAAAGGAACGAAAATTAGGACCCTGTCCTTTAGGTTTGTTCTTTTTATCCCGCGGTAAAAAGGCACCCTTGCCTCCTGTAACCATGGAGATAATGGAGTCCAGGCCTGGGCCAAATAGAATCTTTCCCTTAAATGGGAGGGAAAGAAGTCTTGACTTCTTAGTCATGTCCGCAGACCAGGACTTCAGCCATAGTGCCCTCCGTGCTTGAACAGAAAAACCTGAAGCCTTAGCATTCAGGCAAATAATCTGTATATTTGCATCACAAATAAAATAATTAGCTACCCTTAAGGCCTTAATTCTGTCTTGGATCACGTCGAGGGGACCCTCCACCTCGATCAACTCAGATAAGGAGTCGCACCAGTAGGTAGCCGCTCCAGCAACCGCCGCTGCCGGTTGAAACAAATATCCAGTATGCTGAAACATCGTTCTTAACAGAGTTTCTATCTTCTTATCCATGGGCTCTTTAAAAGACTAACTATTATCAAGCCGAATAGTAGTATGCTTAGCAAGCGTGGAGATGGAGCCATCCACCTTAGGGATGGAACCCCACACCTCCAACTGAGAGTCCGGAACCGGGAATAATTTTTTAAAGGAAGGGGAAAATGAAGAACCAAGTCTTTCCCATTCATTCTTAATAATGTTCGCCATCTATACAGGAACTGGGAAAGTCTGTGGTACAATCCTGTCCTCGTAGACCTTTTCTAATTTAGGAATCAAAGGTTCCTCAGGCAATTTAGGCTCTGGGACCTCTAACGTAGCTAAAACTAATCCTAAATCTAAAGTCTGGTTCCTCCGCAGCAGTAGGCTTAGAGGCAGCAGATTCTGACCCAGAAAGAGCATCCTCTGAAGCATCAGAGGCGTCTTCATCAGCAGAAAATCTTGTATCAGATAATTCCAACAAGCTAACAAGATGACCCCTGGGAAGGATAGCAATATTTGACCTTTTGCTTGCGCTTAGCAGGGCGAGTTAAAGCACTAAAGGCCGCTGATACTGCCGTTTGAAACTGCTCAGCAAAGTCTGGTGGTAACAGGGCCCCTCCAGATGGAGGATTAGGAGTGCTACGGGAAGCTGCATGTGTACTGGGAGATGACTGTAGGGTGCACACCACACGGGACGGAGACTCCTCAGAGGTGGACGGCTCAGTGGTACTAAATATGTTAACTTTCTTTGACAAGATAACATTATCAAAGCATGTGGAACATAATTGAGCAGGCGGATATACCGTGGCCTCCTCACCATATAAACTGGTATTAGACTTAGGTAAAGAGGGAGTACCCTCTAACGCGTCAGAATCTTCCATAGCTTGTGCTTATAAAGCAGACTATTCGTAATAAGATAAAACGGCACCTTTATACCCCCAATGGCTGGGGCACTCACCACATCCTATGACACAGGCCCAACAGAGAAAACCGCTTCCTCTCCTGTAAACCGCACGGTCAGGAAAGAGGAAATCCGTGTGACCACACCCAGTTACATGGTGCGCAATGCAGGACCACCCCTGCTAAGGGAAAAAGCGCACCAAGCATTTCAGGCTGCACAGCTTACCTACGAAAGTAAAACCTGTACGTACCAACATCTGCCAGAGCCACATCTCACTCATGTTGCAGCATAATCATATAAAATTATGAGATTAATTCCCCCTGTTCAATAAT
Source organism: Bombina bombina (assembly GCF_027579735.1). Classification (NCBI taxonomy): domain Eukaryota; kingdom Metazoa; phylum Chordata; class Amphibia; order Anura; family Bombinatoridae; genus Bombina; species Bombina bombina. The sequence continues at coordinate 453,666,192 of NC_069499.1, forward strand.
GCCCCTCGGGATATATTAACCCTTGATTCCAGACAGATAAAAGGAGCCACACTGTGACCCTGTCTTCTTGTGCTATATGTGTATAAAAAATTAAACAATCTTACCAGAATCTATGCCATGGAACAGAAACACAGCCTCTCACGTTTGACAGTTTTTTTTTTGCATCGCTCCTGACATGGACTTGAGTGATGGAAGAAGGTAGTGAAAGTGAAACTCGTCAACACTAATTGCTTAGGAGGTGTTAATACGAAAGTTAGGGTCTGGAGATGCAGGGAGAGTCTTTCTGCAAACCCATCCAGACCCTAACTTTCGTCAATGCTCTCACTGAGAGGCTGACAAGACTACTTAAAACTCCAGTCCCATTTCGAAAGGGCAGATACCCTCCATAAGGAACTACTCTGTATCTTCTGACACTTCTCTATCATCCTCCTGTGACGAAAGGCAAAGAATGACTGGGATATGAGGGAAGTATTTAAGACTTTGGCTGGGGTGTCTGGGTCCACCTGGTGGACAGGTTCAGTATACCCAACAGTAAGGAATGATGCCGTGGACTCTCCTCATATTAGGAGGGAAGAAAACCAAACCAGCAGCACTGTGGATTTCAGTTTAAATCTTCAATTTTATTCCAGCATAGAGGAAACAAGTAAAGACAATGTTTCAGGCCTTAGTCATGTCATAACAGGTAATACCAATAATGCTCACCTTTATACATTACACCAGGTGACTCATTAGCATTCTCATTAACTTTTTCGTTAACCCCTTCATACATTTTTCAGAATTGTATATCTTACATCCCCACATAGTGTTTAATGCAATTACGATAAAAACGAAATTTATGCTTACCTGATAAACTTATTTATTTCTTCACATGAGTCCACGGATCATCTAATTACTATCTCAAGAGTCTAAACAAATTACTCATAGTACCGTCCTTCAAAACCTCTGTCAGAAATATTTTTATCAAAATTGAATCTATTATGGTTCCCAACAAGACTACCCTTGTAGATGGAATTAAGGAACTCTTTTCCAGATTCACCTTCCAACCGTGAGAGCGCAGGAAGGATACAAGCATCTCCGTGTGGGAGCTTGCTAGATAAAAAGACTGGGCCTGAACCAGAATTTCTGTTGAAACCAATCCACGGTCAGGTAGACCAACTAAAATTTTAGCCACAACTGCCAGGAAAATTGTTCAGGATGCAAAGACAAACCCACAAATAACTTCAGGTGAAATACAGGACATGTGGTGTAGCTTTTTCAAGATGCACAAGAAGACACTTGAAGAAAACAGAATTTATGCTTACCTGATAAATTTCTTTCTTTTGCGATGTACCGAGTCCACGGATTCATCCTAACTTGTGGGATATTGTCCTTAATGACAGGAAGTAGCAAAGAGAGCACCACAGCAGAGCTGTCTATATAGCCCCCCCTTAACTCCACCCCCCTTGGTATTCGACCGAAGGCCAAGGAAGAAAAGGAGAAACTATAAGGTGCAGAGGTGACTGATGTTTACATAAAAAAAACTGTCTGTCTTGAATAGACAGGGCGGGCCGTGGACTTGGTACA